>NW_005871604.1:39264-66852 GCF_000147115.1 Myotis lucifugus | reverse complement strand
GATGAGTGTGCGTTCCTCGACACACAAATGTGACTGTGCTAGCGGAGATCTGTTACCATATGCAGCAGGTTGGCTTCAGCTAGGGTCCTTGCGGTGGCAAAGTTTTTGTGCCAAGTGTTCACGGTTCCTTCTGCTGGCCCTGTGTGCCCTTGCTTGGGGTCTCCTCTGTGGAGAGCAATAGCATGTGCTCCCCAGGCACACCGTTGCTGGGTTTTACAGGGTGTGGAGACATAGCCTGGTTCCATGGTTTTCCCACACTTGGCGATTTCCCCTCCTGTTTCTGGGATAAGGCATATGGCCTGTATTCTCACTGAACTTGCCTGCTCCTTTGGTGTGATGTGTCCCCTCATGGTGGGTCAGGCAGAGTGACACCCCTCCTTGAGGCTGGGCAGGTCTGCATGGAGAGGTTCTGCTTCCCTGCTAACACCCAGGTGACAGAGGTCCCGGGGCACCTTGGGGGACTCCTGGGCACATACCCTTCCTGGGCTGCAGGAATATTTCCGTCATTTTCTTGTTGAGCACAGTGTGATCACTGAAAGGACCTCAGTTCCTTTGGTTATTACCATCCAGTGACATCAGCATTGGGCAGGTGCTCTCCAGGCTGTGGGTTTTTCGGAGGTACCGACGGACAGCTTCTGTGTCCTCCACTCGGTTTCCTGTCAACTCGCCATCCTTTCGGGTTCTTTGGTTGTGACAGTGCAAGGGCCCCACAGTCTGACTTGTCCCGCTGCTTCGTTCTGGGATTCTTAGGCAGAGTGAACCTTTACACTTGTGGCGCCTGCTTTCTGTTCTGTCCGCTCCGCCTCGCCTGCGTGGACTGAGTGCTGAGCTTCTGGAGCGCTCCTCCCGTGCTGTGTAGTGACATGTGCTGGTGTAGCAGCTGCAGAGGTGGCAGGAGTAGTAGAAACAGCACCTCGTGTCCCCTCGTGCTTGCTGGAAAGAGCCACAGGTCACCCTGAGAAAGAATTCCAGCGAGTTAAGAAGGAAAGGCAGGTGCTCTCCAGGCTGTGACCACAGGTGAGCTGGTCCTGGGGGCAGAGCTTGGCGGGCATCTGTTTTGATGGGGCTGGGGCAGGGAGGGACCGGGCTGCCAGGACCAGTGCTGTGGGTGGTGGTGGGGCAGCATGCCAGGGGGAAAGGCCGTGGGGCGAAGTTACCTGAGCACATTGTGTTTGTTTCGGAGTTTGTAGGGGTGTTTTATTGGTGGCTCTGTTTTACTCGTTATGTGTGTTTTGACCTTTTAGTAGAAAGTATGGCTAGTTGTTAGGGCCATTTACAAAAGGGAATTTGAGGTTGTGGTACATGATGTAAGCTGGCAGGAGGCTGTTTACCTGTCCGTGAGGGTCCCTTCAGCGGCCTTGCTGGCTTCAGGACTTGCCTTGTTTTCAGCAAGGACAATGCCTACTCAATACTCGTTATCTAGACCTGCTGTGAGCTTGTCCATGAAGTTTGTGAAGTGGGCGCTGGGCCTGGCTTGCAGGGGCTGTGAAAGGTGTGGTGTTTGGGGTTCATGGGATCCCCTTGGTGTGATTCCTAGTGTAGGGACAGTGACCCTAGATCAGCCGTGGGCAAACTACGGCCCGCGGGCCGGATCCGGCCGTTTGAAATGAATAAAACTAAAAAAAAAAAAGACCGTACCCTTTTCTGTAATGATGTTTACTTTGAATTTATATTAGTTCACACAAACACTCCATCCATGCTTTTGTTCCGGCCCTCCGGTCCAGTTTAAGAACCCATTGTGGCCCTCGAGTCAAAAAGTTTGCCCACCCCTGCCCTAGACTCACTTGCATCTTTTGTTCGAACGTCAGTGTGTGGGATGTCTTCATGTGACAGGTAGACAAACAACGTAGTAGAAATTGTGCCCGCGGTCTTGTGAGTCTTTGCATTAGTCCCGTGTATGAGAGCACAGGACAGCTCATAGTGACATTTGGGTGATGAAGGCTGAGATCTGTGCTTTAAAGGAGCCAAATGTTTTCTAGAAAACAAAAAGTTTACATCTCTTCATACCCCTCCTCCCCAGTTGATATTCTGATTGGGAACTCTGATTAATTAAGTTACTCCATTTTAATAACAGTAGAAGCAAAAAAAGTAGAGTTGAAACTTCTCCCAGTGCCCCCAGAACGGTGTCCTCTTTTAAAGAGTACAATTTAATTCTGTAAACCAAAGTGACAGATGTGAATATTCTAGCTACATCATGTAATTGATCAGAAAATACTAAATCCTCCTATTGGATGTTTCCTTTTCATTTAAGTCTTTCATCATAAAAAGGTATAAAGCAAGGTAGAAGTAACTTATAAATAGGACTCTTGTTTGGCTAATAGATCATTCTTGTTACAACTGTGATACAAACGCTTGGGAGGGATTAGGGGTCTCAGGGTTGTCAAAGCCACATGCACAGGTGCCAAGTGAAACAACAGACTGTGGGCAGTTGGAATGTGTGAAGGAAGCCGGCCCTCCCAGAGCCCTCCCTTCCTGGGGTCAGTCTGGGTGGCAGGGAGACTACCAAGACTGAGCTTGCCAAAACCAATTCAGCACGAGCCCACCGTGGGCTGACACTGAAGTACCAAGGCCCAGGTATGGCCTCCAAGGGATGGTGACCCTTGTCCCTCTCTCCTTTACACCTTGTCTGTCCTGCTTCCACAGGATTCGCTCTCCTGTGACTCTAAGGCTTGGCCAGTGTGGGCTCTCATTCCAGGGCAACACCATTTCCCCCCACTGGCCCAGGGACCTTGCCCTCGAGGACATTTGCACGTGACTTATTTGAAGTGAACACTTCTTCCCTGGCCGGGTGGTTCAGTTGGTTGGAGCATCATCCGTACACCAAAAGGTGGCGGGTTCCATTCCTGGTCAGGGCAATACCCAGGTTTTGGGTTTGAACTCCGGAGTGGGTGTGCATGGGAGGCAACCCATCGGTGTTCCTCTCTCTCCCTCCCTCCCTCTTCCTCTCTTCCTTGCTCTCTCTAAAATCAGTAAAGTGAACACTCCCTGGAGTAATACGCTTATAGAGACCATTGTCTGCGGCATTGCTTCCCTGACACGTGAAGTGAGTTATTTGTTGGTGGGGAAAGAGACAATCTAGTGGTAGCTGCCGGTGCTGCTTAGGCCAGCTGAGTCGAAGTGTGGTCCCCAGCTGGGTGGTGGAGCATGTAGGGCCCAGCCCTGAAGTTACAAGAAATGGAAATTCTGGTGGCTGATTTGTAGCAAGTGCTTTGGCATGAGGGACATTCTTAGAAGCTGAGATTTTGTTACTCAAGGACACTTGCTTTCTGACCTGGGGCAGAACATGTTTCCTTAGACCCTCGGCTTTCCCAGCTGGAAAAGGGATCGGCGTTTGTGAAGCCTGTGAAATTGCATCTGGTGAGCCCTGTACACCGCCACCATGGAGCCTTCGGTATTCACATGTTGTCCCGGCCCCTTATGTTCTCACTGGTTTTAGAACTTCATGTGGCTGTAGAGGCAGCGAAGACTCCACACAGCTTTGTTCCCATTAAAACTGTCCAGACGGCCGTGTTCTCAGGGACCCAGGAGCCTGCTGCTGTGGCTGATGCTGGTTCTGTGAGAAGAAACCAGCCCAGCTTGTTGCAGGGGGGTCCCAGACAAGTGGGCCTCGCTTAGGCCAAAGGCCTTAACCGAATTTTTCTTTGGCTATACTTAGATAACAGTGATGTTTGGGAAGAAAAAGGACTAACTTTTTGAGAGCTGTCCATGGCCAGCACTGGACAGCTCTCCTTGGCCTAGCACCTTCATACTGCCCATGGAAGGAGGCCCTGGGGGTGAGCAGGGGTCCCTCTTTCTCACCCTCTGTTCAGGCTTCACTCCTGGCTGTCCCCAGCATCATTAGGGTGGACAGAGCTGTCTGGGTACTGGGATTGGGATAATGTTTCACGCCTATGTGGATGTCTTTTGGAGTTGGTGGTCCTCACATTTTAGCAACAAGGTTGCTTAGTCCCCCCAACCCCCGCCGTAAAGGGGGCTGACTGCCCTGTGCTGAGGGCTTAAGGCTGAATTACCTGAGTTTGAACAGTGGGCCGCTCTTCCAGCTGTTTACAGTTTGCCACATGAGGGCCCTCTTTGTGAGGGACCCATAATAAAGCGTTTAGGGAAGTGGTCTCCTGGCTACATGGGTGGTTGGTGGACCCAATGGGCCAGAGGCCTGGCTCCCAGGGCGGTTCTGTCACCACCAGGAGGCCCAGTGCCTGGCTCTCAGGTGCACTGAAGGAGTCGCTCTTAAACACCTGCTCAGAGTTCCACACATTTATAAATATATGATTGAAGAGGTTTTTTAGTCATATGTGAGTTGATCAGAATCTAACAACTGGTTTTGAAAATCTTGAAGCAGAGATTTGAAAGGACTCTGGAGAAAGTTGCCTCAGATTTGGGGAAATTTTCACAGTTCTCAAAAGTACTTTAACTTTTCTTCATGTTGATGCATCAGGAGTCTCAGGCTGGCTCCCTGGTCCTGGGAAATAGTGACTGCTTAGTGCTCTCAGCTCTGACAGTTGCCGCAGGCTGGAGGCCAGCAGCTGTGACTTGATGGACCTCTGACAGTCATCAGGCAGGTATAGGAAGTCAGAAGGCAGAGGGGAGGGGCTTCCACAGCAGGCCCCTCTGTTCTGGATTCTGTGTGCCAGGAGGGTGACGGGGACTGTCCTTCCCTGTGGTGGCATGGTGCGTTACACACACGTGTATATGGCATGCCTTAGAACAGGGGTCCTCAAACTATGGCCCCGCGGGCCACATGCGGCCCGCCGAAAACATTTATTTATCTGGCCCGCCGGGTGTTTTTGCCACCGCTGTGTGCATAGGAATTTGTTCATAGTTTTTTTTAATTTTTTTTATTTTTTAAAATATATTTTATTGATTTTTTACAGAGAGGAAGGGAGAGAGATAGAGAGTTAGAAACATCGATGAGAGAGAAACATCGATCAGCTGCCTCCTGCACATCTCCCACTGGGGATGTGCCCGCAACCCAGGTATATGCCCTTGACCGGAATCGAACCCAGGACCCTTCAGTCCGCAGGCCGACGCTCTATCCACTGAGCCAAACCGGTTTCGGCCATAGTTTTTTTTTTAAACTATAGTCCGGCCCTCCAATGGTCTGAGGGACAGTGAACTGGCCCCTGTTTAAAAAGTTTGAGGACCCCTGCCTTAGATAACTCCTCTACCCCCTGTGAGGTAGTGAGTGCTGTAAAGTTGTGTGTGAGACTGGAAACTGGGTATCTTTGTGGTGGGGCTACGAACTCTTTGAGTTAGAACTTCTGATTTTTATTTTTATTGATTTCAGAGAGGAATGGAGAGGGAGAGAAACATCAATGATGAGAGAGAATCGTTGATTGGCTGCCTCCTGCACACCCCCTACTGGGGATCGAGCCCTCAACCCGGGCATGTGCCCTTGACCGGAATTGAACCCAGGACCCTTCAGTCTGCAGGCCGATGCTCTATCCCAGTGGTTCTCAACCTTCCTAATGCCACGATCCTTTAATACAGTTCCTCATGTTGTGGTGACCCACAATTTCATTGTTACAAATTGAACATAATTAAAGCATAGTAATTAATCACAAAAACAATATGTAATTATATATGTGTTTTCCGATGGTCTTAGGCGACCCCTGTGAAAGGGTCGTTTGACCCCAAAGGGGTTGCAACCCACAGGTTGAGAACCGCTGCTCTATCCACTGAGCCAAACCAGCGAGGACTGAATTTCTGATTTTTACATGTCCTTAGATGTCTAGTCCAAGTAATCAAAGCGTTCAGGAAACAGATATAAAAATTGCCCATACCTGAAAAGTGCATAGGTGTCCCCCCTCTCTCCCATTTGTCTGGCTCCCTTCTCTGGCTGCCTGCCCGTCCACACACTGCTGTGTGTGAGTAGACTGAGGCTGGAGGCAGGGACTGGAGTTTGGGGCTGAGGTTGTGGATGGGGGGTGGGGGAAAGGGCTGGGGGCAGGGGACTGAGTTAGGGGGTGGAGGCTATGGAGCTCCCCGCCCTTCCACTGTGGGTGTTGTGAGCTCAGCCCTCTGCAGCCCTTTGGGCCTGCGATGCTGGGTTGGACCTTCGAGCTTCCTTCCTGAAGTTAGAGCCTTGAGGGGATCTTTCTGCCTCTCCCACGTGGCCCGGGAGGAAGGAATGCACATGCTTCTCCTGACCCCTGAGCTCAGGAGGAGCAGTGTGTCCATGTGAGGGGGTGGGTGGGATATCCCATGGCTTTGGAGAACTTGCACCCCAGAGGGCCTATATCCAAATGGGTTCTGAACCCAGAGGTTGGGGAGAAATGAAGACAGTTCTTTATGATGCCATCAGATGGATGTCAGATTTCAGAACTTGAGTGGCCAATGATAGGAGCTTCTCAACCTGAAGTGACTTATTTTGGGGCGTCAGTGGTCTGAGTGGACAGAGCAGGACACTAGGAGCCAGGACAGCTAATCCCTCCTCCCCAGGCTCTGTGTGTGTCCCGGTGTCAGTGTGGCAGCCGCTGGTCCGGAACAGACCGCACAGGACAGGGAAAGGCTGTGGCGGCAGCCAGTGAGACTGCGCACTTTGGGAAAAGAAGGTGCTGGTGAGGGGGCAGCCGTGCTGTGGACATATTCACAGGACATGCTGATAGATTTGAAGTGAGGGTTGACAGATTGGGACTGCCCTCCCTGGAATCTGGGCAGTTGCGAATGGGAGGAGGACCAGTGTCCCTGTTTTGACATGTTTCTGAGGAAGTGTATGAGGATTTGAATGTAAGGCAGGGGTGCAGGGAGAGGTAAGAAGAGGCCGGAATTTGGGAGTCATGGCATCTGATGGAATTTAGAGGGTGGCAGGGGAGAGGCAGCGATTGGGGCTAGGCAGAGTGGGTCCTGAATGCTGCCAGGTCTCTGGGAAAGCAAGGTATATGTGGCGCACTTGTTTTAAAAGCTTTTTTTTGTTGTTGTTAATTCTCACCCAAGAATATTTTTCCATGGATTTTTAGAGAGATTGGGAGGGGGAGAGACAGAGAAACATGGATGTGAGAGACACATTGACTGATTGCCTCCCACACAGGCCCTGACTTGCGCTGGGGATTGAGCCTGCAACTGAGGTATATGCCTTTGACCGCGATTGAACTTGTGACCCTTCAGTTAGAGGGCTGGCGCTCTAACCACTGAGCAACCAGCCAGGGCTTAAGAGCTTTTTTTTTTTTAAACAGATTAAAAACATATTTTTATTAATTTCAGAGAGGAAGGGAGAGGGAGAGAGAGAAACATCAGTGATGAGAGAGAACCATTGATTGGCTGCCAACTGCACACCCCCCACTGGGGATCTAGCCCGCAACCCAGGCATGTGCCCTTGACCGGAATCGAACCTGGGATCCTCAGTCCACAGGCCGACACTCTATCTACTTAGCCAAACTAGCCAGGGCATAAAGGTGTTTTATAATGTAGGGATGTTTGTCATTAAGAGTAGCAATTGTCTCTGGCTTCTTTGCCTTTTTATTTATGAAAATGGCTTAGAATGGACATTATTACTTGGGATGGATAGTTGAGTTGATAGACTCGGGTGGCTTGCAGTTTTTGTGTGTGCAATCCTAGACTTCCTGCCGTGTGCTGAGGGACGGTTCACGAGTCTGTAGGTTTCTGGAGCTACATGGACCCATGAAGAAAAGCTCCCTTGGATGAAGCTACTGAGGACAGCAGAGGTGAGGAGCTTTTCAAAGACCTTATGGATACTAACAGAGGGGTGAGGCCTGTAGAGAGGCCCTTGGGGCTGGCTCCTTCCTGTGGCATCTCTTCTGGTTGTGTCCTCATGAAGCAGTGGATGCAGAGGGACCAGGTCTTTTAGAGAAATGCCACAAAGGGAAGTGTTTGCATGCCCAGCGAGAGGCTGACTGTGCCTAGGATCTGATACATGTTCTCAGACCCGGGGGTAGGAGGTGAGCATGTGTCTGGTGGCCGCTGGACTTCCTGGGTTAGCAGGCACTTGTCCTTCATGGTCCTACCTTGGAAAGTCTGAACGGCTCCTCTGGGCTCTGCAGTGATCACACCAGCTGGAAGGAAGGGTGAGTGTCTGGAGGCACCCTAGTCTGGGGGTGGTCCCTTTCTCCTGCACAGGGAGCTGCAGGAGCCGCTGTGCCTGGGGGCTGCCTTGGTGGACAGTCATCAGCCCTGACCTGGGCGCTGGCTTGTGAGTTTGGTCAGTCAGTCAGCAAATGTTCACTGAGCAGGACACGGGCCAGCTTCAGCCAGGCCCGTGTCCTGCCCTCTGATGGGCTTGTGCTGGGACCACGGCAGATCCGAGTGTGGTGTGGGTGTCCAGTTGGCGGTGCCGTTTCTGAATGGAGTCTTGTCAGCTGCTCTGTCCAGCGCACTGTCTCTGGCCGGCATTCTGTCTGTCGTGTTCACATGAGCACTACAGTTCCTCTGCTGCTTTAACCTGATTAGAAACAGTCAGGTTGGTGCCACTTCGTCATGTACTTACAGTTGGGAAACTCGGTCCAAAAAGTCTGCTCTGAGAGCTCTCGAGTGAGGTGGCGAAGATGGTCCCAGACCAGCGCAGTTGTGGTGGGCTCGGGAGGCGCAGGCAACCCTGAGTTGGCACCCTTCAGCGTCCTGAATTCAGGCGGGGCTCCTGCACCTTGCAGCCAACCCTGCTTTCATGTCACACTTGGAAGTTTGGAAACCATAGACTGGGTGCCATCTAGGGTGCTGACCCTGAACCCCTGGTGGGGGCTGCCCTGCCCAGACATGCCTCTGTGGGTCCCTAAGACTGTGCTCCGAGATGGTGTTGGCTTGGTGAATGCAGGGCTGCCACCTGCAGGGACCTATTGCTCTAGAGCAGCGGTTCTCAACCTGTGGGTCGCGACCCCTTTGGTGGTCGAACGACCCTTTCACAGGGGTCGCCTAAGACCATCCTGCATGTCAGATATTTACATTACAATTCATAACAGTAGCAACATTACAGTTATGAAGTAGCAACGAAAACAATTTTATGGTTGGGTCACAACATGAGGAACTGTATTTAAAGGGCCAGAAGGTTGAGAACCACTGCTCTAGAGAGAACCGAGTCCCGAGTTGGGAGAGCCAGAGGCCCGACAACCTGTGAAAGCACAGGCGGTAAGAAGTCACCAAACTCAGTTCTGTGTCCACATGTGAGATGGTGAGGTGTCTGTGTGTGGGACACAGGTGGGCACGGTGTCTCATGTGAGTCCTTCTTGGCATCTGTGAAGGGCCACATGCTGGTGAGGTCTGTGCTTACCTGTGTGTCGAGGGCGTGTTGGTCCTAGGACTCCCTGCAGGTGTCCCCTTCTGGGGACTGGAACGCGGGCCTGGACCTCGGGATGGGTTCTTTACCTTTACCTGTGTGTTTTTATTTCTCTGAAAGAGGTCTGAGCTATTAGGGTAACTTTAGCAACCACTTGTTCTGGTGGGAGGGCCTGGAGTGGTTATCTCATAGTTGTGTGTATCTTTGAACCTTGATCAAGCCAGTCTCTGGGTGTTCTGTGCAGGCTGGTGGGCGGGTGGCTTCCAGCTGGGAGGGCGTGGTCTCAGTCCCCTCAGTGCGCAGGCCGAGCACGCTCTTGGCTGCTCCTTACTCGTCCCCTGGCTGGGCCTGCTCCACTTGGGACCTCATGGTTTCTGTTGCTTCTGGAGTGAAGCCTGGCCTCCGGATGGTGGACCGAACCTGGGAGGTGTCACAGTCTTGTCCCAGCTCCAGCACAGCCCACTTCCTCCCTCACCGGTCAGCAGGCCAGGTCATGGCTACCCTTTGCAGTTGCTGGCCCTTCTGCCCAGGACATGGTTTTCTGGACACCCTGCTCAGCACTCTGGCCCCAGGCCCCGTGTGCCTGCTGGACACCTGGTGCTTCCTCAGGACGCTGTGTCTCACTGGGGCCGTGTCCATGGGTTTGGCCATGGGGCAAGTGGTCCTGAGCCTGTGAGGTGGGGCTCTGTGGGTTCTCTGAGGGCAGAGGGCATGGCTGGCTGGTCTCATTCTGGAACTTGAGCATGAGTGTGGCACTCGCGTGGTGGGCGTGCCTGTAGCCTGAGTCAGGGAGTTTCCTGGAGGTGTTTGTGGTCTGTCCACTGGGCAGACAGGCTGGGACTTTTGATGGCCTTTAATTGAGACAGGGACTAGGTGAGGACAGGGCCCATGTTTAGGAGTCAGATGCATGGATTTGAATTAGTCACAGTCTTTGGTCTGGGTGCAGCCTGCCTTATTTATGTGTCATTTAAACAGTTTAATAAGCACCTACAGCCCAGCCAGCGTGGCTCAGTGGTTCAGTGTCAATTTCCGGTCAGGGCACATGCCTGGGTTGCAGTCTCGATCCCAGTAGGGGGCATGCAGGAGGCAGTTGTTCAATGTTTCTATCTCATCATTGAAGTTTCTATCTCTCTCTCCTTCTCCCGTCTTCTCTGAAATCAATAACAATATATTTAAAAAAATAAGCACCTACAAACACCACCCCAGAAGAGCTGGGACCTGGCCAGCGTCCCACTGCACCTTTGGCAGCCGCTGTCTCACCCCATGGTCACCACACCTTCACTCCTCTTTCGTACCTGCTTGTGGCCTCTTCCCAGACATGGCTAAACACATGGGTTGATTTTAGCTTTAATTTAGTAGGAAGAGCACCAAGCTGTGGGTCAGCTGTTGGGACACTGTGGCTGGAGAGCAGGTCGCCTTGCCAGGGTGGTGGGTTTGGTGAGTGCAGAGTGACCAAAGATGGCTGGGGGATCTGGTATTAGGTGGGTCACACCAGTGTGATGGTGATTGTTTACCAGGTGTTATTGGGAGTGGAAGGAGGACACTGATAAAAGAGCCCAGATAGAAGGGTTGTCTTGAGCAGGGTATCCCAGAGTGTCCAGTGGCTGTCCCACTCCTGCTGCTGATGTCCTACTGGGACTAGTCCCAGGTCACTGTGGAGGAGGCTGCATGTGAGCAGATGGCTGTGCCCTGCATGCCCGTGGCACCTGGGACTGAGCCTCGCCTGGCTGAAAGGAGGCGCCTTGAGCCCGTGTCCCATGTCCTGTGCCCCTGATGTGCGATGTACACGGGCTCCTGGATGCATGCCCCGAGGCTTTGCCACTGTATTGAGGCCCAGACATCCTAGTTCTGCCTGTCAGCCAGCTACCAGAGGCTTCTTCTTAGGGAGTTTAGGCCATCTCCTGGAGTCTCTAATACTAGCAACATCATTAAAAAAAAAAAGTAAATACAGTTTGTTTAGAGCGGCTTTTGTTTCACGGTGATTCACCCACCCACCTGCGGAAGGACGCCTGGGTTGCTTCCTGTCCTGTCAATCAAGAACAAAGCTGCTGTAAACGTCGGTGGGCAGGTTTTGTGTGGACATCAGCTTTCAGCTCCTTTGGGTAAATAGCAGGGAGCGTGACTGCTGGGTCCCACGAGTCTGTTCAGTTTGGTAAGAGACCACCCAGCTGTCTTCCAAAGTGGCTGCGCCCCTGCCTTCCCACCAGCAGTGAAGGGGAGTTCCCGCTGCTCCGCGTCCTCGCCGGCACTTGGTGGTGTCAGTGCTCTGGGTTTTGGCCGTTCTGATAGGTGTGCAATGGAATCTCATTGTTTAATTTCCATTTCCCTGATGACTAGGACGCGGAGCATCTTTTCATTTGCTTCCCCGTCATCTGTGTATCTATTTGGTGAGGGGTCTGGGCAGGTCTGGGCCCATTTTTAATCGGGTTCATTGTTTTCTTTCTGGGCTTAGAATTCTTTGTATCTTTTGGAAAACAGTCCTGCATCAGATGTGTCTTTTGCAAATATCTCTCCTCTCCGTGGTTGTCTTCTCATGCTCTCGGTATTGTTTTTGTAGAGCAGAAGTGTTTTTTAATTAAGTTCAGCTCATCATTTTTCTCCTTCCTGGGTCGTGCCTTTGTTGTTGTAAAAAGTCACCTCCAAACCCAAGGTCCTCTAGGTTTTCTCCTGTGTTACGTTCAGGAGTTGTATAGTTTTGCGCTTTACGTTTAGGTCTGTGGTCCGTTTTGGGTTAATTCTGCGTGGATGTCCAGCAGTTCCAGCACCACTTATCGAGGAGACCGTCCTTTCACCATTGAGCTGCCGTTGCTCCTTTGTCGAGATCAGTTGACCATATTTACGGGGTCTGTTTCTGGGCTCTCTGTCCTGCTCTGTTGGTCTATGTGTCTGTTCTTTCACCAGTATCCACGCTGTCTTGATCACTGTAGCTTTACAGTCAGTCTTGAAGTCGATGGCGTCAGTCCTCCAACTCTGTTCTTCACCTTCATTATTTCTTTGGCTGCTCTGGGTCTTTTGCCTCCATATAAACTTTAGAATCAGTTGGTCCATATCCACAAAATAATGTGCTGGGTTCTGATGGGGATTGTGTTGAATGTATAGATCAAGTTGGGAAGAACTGACATCTTGACAGTATTGATTCTTCTTGCTCATGATCATGGAATATTTCTCCGTTGACTTAGTTCTTCTTTTATTTTATTTACAAAAATGTTTTTATTGATTTTAGAGAGAGAGGAAGGGAGAGGGATAGAGAGATGGAAACATTGATGAGAGAGAAACATTGATTGGCTGCCTCCTGCATGCCCCCTACTAGGGATCGAGCCTGCACCCTGGGCATGTGCTCTGCCTGGGAATCAAACAGGAGACTTCTTGGTTCATGGGTCACACCAGCCAAGCAACTTACTTTTTCTTTGATTCATTCTCAGAGTTTTATAGTTGGCTTCATATAGACCTCATATATATTTTGTTAGATTTGTACTTAACTAATTAATTTTTTGGGTGCTAATGTGAATGGTATTGTGTTTTTAATCTCAAATTCCACTTGTTCATTGCTGGTTTATAGGAAAGTGACTAACTTTTGTGTATAAACCTCATAACCTGCAACCTTACTGCAACTGTTCACTAGTTCCAGGCCTCTGCGGGACAGGGGAGGGGCTGCCCTGCGTGGGAGGGGATGGGAGGAGGAGCCCTAGAGGCTGATGGGAGGAGATGTCCAGTTCCCACTTGCAGGTGGTTCTGCCCGTCTCTGTCCTTCTGGACCAAGGGTAGGAGGGGTCCTGAGAGAGCCAGGTTCCACTGCCCCTCAACCCTTGGAGTGTCAGCTGTCCCAGCGGTAACTAGGCAGTGAGCAGTGCCCCTTGGGAGGGAGGAGGTGTGTCTGGGCTTAGTGCAGCGATAGACTGTCCCTCTTGTCAGTTCCTGACCGAGTCCTGTGTCTTTAGAAAAAGTTTTGGTACACCAGGATCCTCACAAGGCAGGCCTCCTTGCTTTGGGGTTCAGGGAGCAAGGGCCCCTATGCCTGGGAGGGAGCTGGCTCAGCCCGAACCCTCTGGGGCTTTAGGAGACATTCAGGGTGATTTTGGTACTTGTATTATGGAGCCACCCTCGGCAATGACAGAGGGTGCCTCCTCATGGTGGGGCCGCATGGGCATGGTGGCCAAGGAGTGTTGTTGGCCCTGCCTGTCTGGGTGGCCGTGGGAGTGGCGGAATGGTGGAGGTAGGAGGAAGAAGGGCTTGGGGTGAGGCTGGTTAGTCAGCTGCCCCAAGTTGGGATGCCCTGGTAGGGGAGCCAAGGCGCGAACTTCCTTGACTGTGTCACTTCTTCCCACAATTGAAGTGTGATCATGTGGGTTTATATCGCTCTGTGCTCTTACTGAGGAGACAGGGGTACCCAGCTGCCTCAGGACAGCAGTGTCCCCGGAAGTGAGAGTGAAGCCCTGCCCTACAAGAAAAGAGCACCTGTAGGAAAACAGATGGTGACCTTTTGTGACTGCGTGTTGGGAGGTTTCCTAGGACAGGAGCAGCACGCTCTTGGAGGAGGAGGTGACAAAGTGGACTTCAGCATTGACAGACGTTCAGAAAGTGGAAGGCGGGCGTGCAGTGAGGGTGCAGCTGGCGAGAGTGTGCCCAGAGTGCAGGGGGAGGACCCACAGCTCCCAGTAAGAGGACTCAGCTCTGTTAACACTTGGAGTGCGGGAAACGAGTTAAGTCGGCTCGCGTGAATTGCGCGTACTCCGCGGGAGCCGTCTTTAACTCGGTTCATATAGATTTGCGGTGGAGTGCGGGAAACGTGTAAACTCGGGCCGATTGTAACTGCGTATTACCAAATATTTGTTTGTAATCCACCCTTTTGGTGGATGGAACAAAACCAAAAGACAGAGCCATCTTATATTTTGGCGGGAAATTCACCCGCACTCCAAGTGGGAACAGCAGGAGGTGTGCACAGACAGTAAGAAGATATGAAAACCAGCAAGCGTGTGACAGATGCCCACATCCCACAAGGCCATGCAGGTGAAAGCCGCATGGCATACCCAGCCAATCCACCCTCAGCACGCTGTCATTACGGGACCCACTACTCCTCCTGGCGGTGGAGGTGGAGGGTGGGGAACCAACGGGGGCAGTGGGTAGGAGCACAGCTTGGCAGTGTGTAATGCCATGTCCAGCAGTCTTGCTCCACGAGAAAGGAGACACTGGTGGGGAGCTTTGGCCTTCATTGATAATAGCCCAAATCAGGACGAACCTGGAGGTGAATCAGGTGATCCATCCACAGTGTGCCCTCAGCCACACCAGGAGCAGAGTGCTGGCACCTGCAACAATGTGGGGGCGGGGTCTAAAACTCTGCCCTGGAGAAGCCAGGCACGACAGCCCATCGATGTCTGACCCCAAGGAGCGGGGTTCTAGCAGTTTAGCTCCCCAGTGGGGATTGCTACCCCGCTGGGACTGTTCAGGTTGATGGAAGTGTGTTCAGTCTTGTTTGTGGTAGTGACTGTACAAATGTGTGCATTTGTCCAGACTCATCAGATTGTACATTTAAAATGGGTCATCTTTTCTCTGTAAGCTGCACTTCACAAAGCTGTACAAAAAAGTTCCCCGTGGTTCTTCCTCCTGCCCTGATGCTGCAGTGTTTCAGGCTGCAGTGGGAGTTGTGACTCGTGTCTGTGTATTGGTTTGAAGTTCAGGTCTGCTGTCTCCTGTGCGTGAGACAAGTTATTGTTATTGTTCCCGCAGCCCAGGGGCCACGAGCAGCCTGGTAGGGACTGCAGGTAGCACCTGCCACTTCCACCTGTCTGCTCAGGTGATGACCTCTGTCGTCTTCACTGGAGAGAGAAGATTGGGTGTCTGTGGGGGCTGTGCACTGAACCCCAGGTCTGCTGAGCCTTCCTCTGGGTGCGCTGGTTTTGGGGGTGGCCACGAGAAGACAGTCTGTACTTACAAGTCTTTAATAGTTGCTTTCTCCCTAAGTAATACATGCTCATCATGGAAAGTTGGATAAAGACAGAAGAATGTGGGAAAGGAATGAGTAGTAATCTGTAGTCCTGTCACCAGAGGTCTTTATAATTGTCCCTCATGTTGTCCCGAGTTTTGATGTTTCCCACGTCCTTACCTGTTCTGTGGTCAGCACGACTGTAATGGACGGGTAAGTGAGTTAACGTTCGTGCATTCATTCTCCAGGGCTTATCGAGTGCCAACTCTCTGTGCTGGGCACTGTCACCTGTGAAGGGGGTGCTGCCGGAAGGAGAGCACGTGCCCTTTCCCTGAAGCTCAGATACAGTGAGGCAGGCAGGTGTGGAGCAGATCAGGTGTTTGGGGCTGGTTAGGGAGTTCTCTCTGAGGACGGCGGGACAGGGAGCCCCTGAATGCTGGCAGAGGAACCTTCCAGACAGCAGGCTGAGCTGGAGCTGCGTTCTGGTGGGGAAAGTGGTCAGAGGGGTTGAAGAAGTGGCAGGCTTCTTGTGAGTGTGGTGGGGGTGAGCGTGGTGGGGGTGAGCGTGGTGGGGGTGAGCGTGGTGGGTGGTGGCTCTCCCTGCCTGAATTTACCTGGATGTTACCCGTCTTCATGTGCGTGTCCTGAATGTCCTTTTCCTGTTAGTAGTAAACACCTCTGGGATTAATTTTTGCATATAGTAAGGTGAGTTGGCCTTGGGAGGGTCCCAGAGGTGGCCTCTTTTGGTCCCCTTACATCTCTGTCCTAGTTGGTAGTGAGCGCTCCCTCGCCGGAGCAGGAGAGCTCTTGGCTCCTGGGTTCTCCTTGCCCTGGGCCTGCAGGGGGACTTTTCCGGCCAGGCTTGGGGTTGCTGCGACATGTCATTGCTTCTGGGGTCTGAGTGGAGGTGGCCAGGAAGTCCGTTGCAGCCACATGGATGAGCTCAAGACGGTATTGCCTGTTCAGTTTCTGATGCAGCAGGTTTCGCCCATAAATGCTTTGATATGATGTTTGCATCGCTCCTCTTGCACAGAGAACCTTGGGTCCTGATGAAATGAAGCATCTATGTATCTGGCATGTGCTACCATATACTTAGCTACAACAGTGAGACTCAGTGTAAGGTTCTTCGTGTGTTCAAACTCCACGGAAATGATTCTCTGTGTGTGTAATGTTACCACTTTGATATACAATTAACTTTTGTTTGTTTTAGTTTCTATTTTCCATTTGTTTTAAAAGGTGAAGGGTTATACAAAAAACAAACAAACAAAAAAAACAAAAACCCCAAAACAGACACAGACAACAGTATGGTGATTACCAGAGGGAAAGGGTAGGGGGAGGTAAAAGAGGGTACGGGGGGATGAATGGTGACGGAAGGAGACTTGACTTGGGGTGATGAACACACAATACAATATACAGATAATGTATTGTAGTATTGGACACCTGAAACCTATGTAATTTTATTAACCGGTGTTAACCCAATAAATTCAGTAAAAATGAAAATTAATAATTTTATGTTTTGAATCTGTGGAACATTACCATGGTACAAAAGCCAAATTTTCTAGATGCACTTTTGGTCTGTTCCCCTTCCGTCAGTACCTTTCCAGTGTTAACTTCAGTGCTTTCTGGGCCATCCTCTCCGGATGCATTTTGTAGACTGAAGCAGGTGTGAACATACACACCTTTGGTTCTTTTTCTCACACCAGCAGGGGCACAGACATCAGTGTGCAGCTTGAAGTTTTTCTTTTTGTTTATTAATCCTCACCTGAGGGTATGTTTCCATTGATTTTTATGAGAGAGAGGAAGGGAGGGAGAGGTGGGGAGATAAAGAAAGAGAAACATCGACTGAGAGAGATACATGGATGGCTTGCCTCTCACACTCGCCTCAACTGGAGGTGGGGATTGAATCTGCAACCGAGATACATACCCTTGACTGGGAATTGAACCTGTGACCCTTTGGTGTGTGGGCCAATGCTCTAACCATTGAGCACACGCCTAGAGCCCAGTTGAGTTTTGAGAAATGTGTGCACCTGTCTCTCCACTGTCACCATCAGACTCGATGTCCCTCTCCCCTGGAGGCCCTGCATGCCCTTGGCAGGCAATGCTCCCCGTGGGGCAGACCTTTCTGCCTTTTGCCCAGTAGTCTTTCTAGAATCTCACTTAAATGGCTTGAACACTGGTTGTATCTGGCCTCACTCTGTGCATGTCACCGCACGCGGCAGTGATGTGTTTTTATGGTGAGAACATCCGTGTTTCCACACTTATTCGCTCACCATTGGCAGGGTGCTAAAGCTCCTGTGTAGGCCCTCCTCCCCTCCCCTCCCCTCCCCTCCCCTCCCCTCCCCTCCCCTCCCCTCCCCTCCCCTCCCCTCCCCTCTCCTCGTGCACATTAGGAGAAATGGCTGAGCTGTGTGGCAAGTGTGTGGTTAGCCTCGTCAGGAACCGCCAGCCCGTCTCCTAAGTGGCTTGGCAGTGCCTGAGGGTCCTGTTGTCCTTGTCCACCAGCACGTGCCTGTTTCTCACTTTAACGGGCGTGGTTTAGATCAGGAGCACTCACCCTTCTTAGTGTGCGGTCTGTGATTTTTCATAAGCACACACACCACGGACCTTTCCCCACAGCAAGATACAGAAACACTCTAGAGCAGTGGTTCTCAACCTTCCTAATGCCGCGACCCTTTAATACAGTTCCTCATGTGGTGACCCCCAACAATAAAATTATTTTCGTTGCTACTTCATAACTGTAATTTTGCTACTGTTATGAATCATAATGTAAATATCTGATATGCAGGATGTATTTTCATTGTTACAAATTGAACATAATTAAAGCATAGTGATTAATCACAAAACAATGTGTAATTATATATGTGTTTTCCGATGGTCTTAGGCAACCCCTGTGAAAGGGTTGTTCGAGCCCCAAAGGGGTCTCGACCCACAGGTTGAGAACTGCTGCTCTAGAGCCTCAGAATTCCTCTCGCCCTGGCTGGTTATCGGTCTCCACCCTCATCCCAGCACCCATTGCTGCCCTGTCACAGGTTTTATGTTAATCCTCACCCGAGGATATTCTTCCATTGATTTTTAGGGAGAGTTGAAGAGAGAGGGAAAGACAGAGAAACATCGATGTGAGAGAAACACATCTATTGGTTGGCTCCTGCATGAGCCAGGGCCCGATGGGGAAGGAGCCTGCAACCAAGGTACATGCCCTTGACTGGCATCGAACCTGGAACTCTTTGGTCCGCAGGTCAATTCTCTATCCACTGAGCCAAACTGGCTAGGGCTGTCACAAGTTTTATGTAAATGAAACGATTCACCTGTACTGCTTCCTGTCTGGTTTCTTGCACTTAGCAGGGTTTGTGTGAGATTTCCGCAGTTGTGTTCAGAGTCTGCGCCTTCTCACCGTGGAGGAGGATTCCATGCTGGGATGGACTGACTGCTGGTTCCATCCAGCTCCAGCTTTGGGTTGTTTCCAGCTCTGACTGTTGTGAATAATGCTTCTGAGAAACATCCCTGTGAGTCTCGTGTGGACCTAAGTTTTCATTTCTCTTGGGTAGACCCAAGGCGTGGGTAGTTGGGTACAGGAGTGCCGGTGCTCTTCCCACTTGCAGTGTGTGCCAGCTAGTTTGAGTCCTCACCGAACGTCCAACGTTACTGTGGTCAGTCTTTAATTTTAGCCATTTTGGGCTGTAATGCTGGCCCAATGATTTTTTTTAAATTTAAATTCTTTATTGTTGAAAGTATTACATGTCTCCTTTTCCCCCCATTGACCTCCCCCCGGCCACTCCCGTCCCCCATTACATGCCCTACTCCCCTACTGTCTGTGTCCATTGGTCATGCCTATGTGCATGCATATAAGTCCTTTGGTTGATCTCTTACCCCACCTCCTCCCAACCTCCCCTGCCTTCCCTCTGAGGTTTGAAGGTCTGTTTGATGTTTCTTTGTCTCTGGATCTATTTTTGTTCATCAGTTTACATTGTTCATTATTTCCACAAATGAGTGAGATCATGTGATACTTATCCTTCTCTGACTGGCTTATTTCACTTAGCATAATACTCTTCAGGTCCATCCATGCTGTTTCGAATGGTAAGAGTTCTTTCTTTTTTACAGCAGCATAGTATTCCATTGTGTAGATGTACCATTGTCTTTTAATCCACTCATCTGCTGATGGGCACTTAGGCTGTTTCCAAATCTTAGCTGTTGTAAATTGTGCTACTATGAACATAGAAGTGCATATGTCCTTTACAATTGGTGTTTCTGATTTCTTGGGATATATTCCTAGAAGTGGGATCACTGGGTCAAATGGGAATTCCATTTTTAATTTTTTGAGGAAACTCCATACTGTTCTCCATAGTGTCTGCACCAGTCTGCATTCCCACCAGCAGTGCAAGAGGGTTCATTTTTCTCTGCATCCTTGCCAGCACTTGTCATTTGTTGATTTGTTGATGATAGCCATTCTGACAGGTGTGAGATGGTACCGCATTGTCGTTTTGATTTGCATCTCTCGTGTGATTAGTGATTTTGAGCATGTTTTCATATATCTCTTGGCCTTCTGTATGTCTGCTTGTGAGAAGTGTCTATTTAGGTCCTTTGCCCATTTTTTTTATGGGATTCCAGTGGGTTTTTTTTTTTTTTTAAATATATTTTATTGATTTTTTACAGAGAGAGGAAGGGAGAGAGATAGAGAGTTAGAAACATCGATGAGAGAGAAACATCGATCAGCTGCCTCCTGCACATCTCCCACTGGGGATGTGCCCGCAACCCAGGTACATGCCCTTGACCGGAATCAAACCCGGGACCCTTCAGTCCGCAGGCCGACGCTCTATCCACTGAGCCAAACCGGTTTCGGCTCCAGTGGGGTTTTAATTTGCATTTCCCCAAAGACTAATGATGAGCATCTTTTCATGCACTTATTTGTCATTTACATATCTTTTGTGAAGCATCTATTCAAATCTTCTGCTTGTATTTTTAATTGGGTTGTTTTTATTATTATTGATTTGATAAGAGTTTTAAAAACATATTCTAGATACAAGTCCTTTATCAGATAGAATTGTTTTATACATTTTTTTTTTAGTCTGTGCCTTTTTATTAAAAGAGCACCTTTTCAATTTTAAGGAAGTCTGGTTTATCATTTTCTTTCTTTCAGAGTTTATGTTGGGTCTCATCAAGGAGATTTTTGCCTAACTCTAAGCACAAGTTTTCCTCTAGAATTTTTATGGTTTTAGCTCTCACTCGATCCAGTTTGAGTTAATTTTGGGATAGTTGTAAGGGAGGGGGAGTTGAGATTTATTTCTTTCCTACAGGATATCCAGTTGTTCCAGCCTTGTTTGTTGAAAACACCTTCTGTCTCTGTTGAATTCGTCTGTCACTAAAAAAAAAAATGTTTTTATTCATTTTTAGAGAGAGGAAGGGAAAGGGAGAGAAACATTGATGAGAAAGAAACATCACATCAACCATCTGTCTCTTGCACACCCTCTATGGGGATCTAGCCCACAACTGGGCATGTGCCCTGACTAGGAATCGAATCAGCAACCTCTTGGTGTACGTGACGATGCCTAATTCACTGAGCCACACCAGCTGGCCTCTCCTGCCACTTTTATTTTATTATTATTATTTTTAATATATATTTTTATTGATTTCAGAGAGGAAGGGAGAGGGAGAGAGAGATAGAAACATCAAGGATGAGAGAGAATCATTGATTGGCTGCCTCTTGCGCGCCCCCCTCCTGGGGATTGAGCTCGCAACCCAGGTATGTGCCCTTGACTGGAATCGAACTCGGGACTCTTCAGTCCTCAGGCCCACGCTCTATCCACTGAGCCAAACTAGCTAGGGCTCTCCTGCGACTTTTATTGAAAATCAGTGGACCTTGTGTGTATGTATTGAGTTTCCAGACTGCGGAACAGAACCTGATCCATGTAGCCCTTCGGAGGAAGGCCTGGACTTAGACTGAGCCTCTCTTCTTTTTCAGAAGTGTTTGGAGGCTACTTGGGTCCTTATATTTCCATATAAGGTCTAGAATCAGCTTGCCATTTTCTACAAAAAGTCTTCCAATATCTTGCCTGGGATTGTGTTGAATCTGTATACAGACAGTCCTCGGGTTACGTCGGACTCGACATACGTGGTTTCGTGGTTATGTTGCCATCTCCTTTTTATTTATATATAAAAAAAAGTTCAGTCATTTCGACGTATGTACATATGTGCTTTATGTTTATTTTTTTTAAAGTATATTTTTATTGATTTCAGAGAAAAATGGAGAGGGAGAGAGAGAGATAGAAACATCAATGATGAGAGAGTATCATTGATTGGCTGCCTTCTGCATGCCCCCCCACTGGGGATCGAGCCTGCAGCCCATGCATGTGCCCTTGACTGGAATTGAACCCAAGACCCTTCAGTCTGTAGGCCGATGCTCTATCCACGGAGCCAAACCAGCTAGGGCTGTGCTTTATGTTTTTTATTATTTATTTACAAGTAAAGGTCAGGAATTGTTATCTTTCTTTTACATTTTTTTACTGTTTCACTTCATTACTGCTGTGTATGTGCTCCATGTGAGTGATGTAGGTGCTTATGTAGGTGGTTCCGACTTAACGGCGAAAATCGTGTTACGTCGCCTGTAGGAACGGATATCCGATGTAACCCGAGGACCTACTGTATTAGATTTATGATATTGACATCTTAACAGTATTGAGTTTTCTGATCCATGAACATGGTAAGCCTCTCCATTTATTTGGATCTTTCAGAGTTTCCACCAGCATTGTTTTATAGTTTTCAGTGTTTGTCCTTTGCATGTTTTGTGAAATAGATCCTTAAACAGTCCTATTTTTATGTTGTATTAATGGTATTTTTAAAAATTGACATTTCCAGTTATTTGTTGCTAACATTTAAGATACAATCTCTTTTTTAAATATTGACTTTAAATCCTGTGACCCTGCTTAACTCACATATCAGGTCTTGTAGCAGTTTTGTACCTTTCTTAGGATTTTCTATAAAGACAAGCATAGTGTCTGCAGCACTTTCTCCTTCCTGATTTGCATCGTCTGTCCTCTAATTTCTTGTTCCTGTCGCACTGCCTGGCTGAAACCTCCAGTGCACGTGGAACAGAAGCAACGAGAAGGGACATGTGTGCCTCCTTTCCCACCTCTTGCGTTAGGTCTGGGTTTTCAGAGATCCCCTTTGTTAGTGAGGTGGAGGACTTTCCTTCTCTTGCTAGTTGGTGAGGATTTTTTGTCACAAATGATGTCTGATCTTGTGAAATGCCATTCTTCATATATGATGCTCACGTGATTGTTCTCTTTTAGTCTAACGTGGTGAGTTTTCAGAAATTGTACTCTAGACCTGTTCATTGAAAATGTCAGCCTGTGTGGCAATGTGTGATGCCAGCAAGGATCCTCCTCCTGTCCTCATGCTCATTCTTCAGTGGGTGCCTGTGCGTGCACCTGTGCACTGTAGTGAGGTTCTTAAACACAGCACCTGAGGACTTCTAGGGCAGTGGTCAGCAATCTGCAGCTCGGCAAACCGCGGCTCGCGAGCCACATGCGGCTCTTTGGCCCCCTTGAGTGTGGCTCTTTCCGAAAACCGACTTCTGCGCATGGGCCACGAAGTTTTAATCGCACTGTAACGTGCGCGCCCGCACGTGGTATTTTGTGGAAGAGCCACACTCAAGGGGCCAAAGAGCCGCATGTGGCTTGCGAGCTGCGGTTTGCCGACCACGGCTCTAGGGGACCTGCTGCTTTAAACCGCGGTGGCCCTAAGTCTTATCAAGACTGTGTTGTCTATGAAATGATAAATGAGGTGTCCTCCTAGCTGAGGCTTGGGCCACCCTCCTCTCCGACCCCTGCCCTGGGCTTTGCTTGCGTGATGTTGACAGGTGTGGGGTGGGAAACCCCACCTGAAGGTGGGAGGAAGATGGGAGGGGTCTGCCTGTCGGGGACTTTTTGTGTGTTTTTTAAAATTTTTGTTTTAATCAGCTATTTCAGATATCTTTTCTAACCTTTAGTATTTGGAAGCATTATAGTACAGAAAAATAATTCTTTATATGTGCATCAGCCAGGTTGACACTTGCTTCTTATTTTTTGGGCTGTTTGCCTTACTCTGGTTGGTCGTGTTTGGAGCTGGCCTGAGGGGTGTGGTTTGCACATCAGATAGAAAGACACTATGCTGTTGACTAGTTGGGTGCTTTTCCTGTGATGCTGCTGTGCCCAGGCCTCCCGAGGTGACATCCGAGTGTGTGTCCCTGAGGGAAGCTCCCTTCAGCCCACCCTCATGACAGGGCATAAATGGGCCACCAAACAGCGATTTTAAGAAAAAGTCATAATGCACACCGCTAGGCGGGGGAGTTTTCATTACGAGTATTATTACATGACAGAAAAGAATTCTAACATTTTGGGCTATTTTAAATTATGTGTCTATTTACATCCTAAAGCAAATCTGAGGTAGTCTTAGACTTTTATGTGAAGAAGCCATCTGTGTAGCTTTCAGGTGACGTCTGTGGCCTTGAAGCCAGTTACTGCATCTGTTCCATTGA
Source organism: Myotis lucifugus (assembly GCF_000147115.1). NCBI lineage: Eukaryota > Metazoa > Chordata > Mammalia > Chiroptera > Vespertilionidae > Myotis > Myotis lucifugus. Next base: position 43,200 of record NW_005871604.1, on the reverse strand, counting down.
TGCACTAAGGGGCACATAGCCACTGTCCCCTAGTGCTTGGAGGTGTGGGTGTGGCTCCTCTGCTACAATGCTGCTCACTGTCTGCCTGGTGCCCCTGTGGCCTGTCACCCCGAGTTACCCCCTGTCCCCCCCCCCCCCCCCCCGCATACTCTTGTCCTCTGCCTGGCCAGCTCCACACGCCCACGTCATCTTCACGCACCCATAGCACTCTGTTCTCCCTGCTTGTCCAGATCCTGGCTGACCCCTGGCCACCTACAGTCCTCTGGTTGATGAAGGTGTTTTCTCTTTGACTGTCAGGGACTGGAGGTCAGGGGCCAAGCCCAGGACTGACTGACTGAGACTGTGTGTGCCTGGGGGTACGAGGTCCTAGGGTACCGAGATAGCAGGGAGGGGTCTGGCCACTAGGGACTCATCACCAAGCCCCAGCATAAGTCAGGCACTGGGACTGCATGTGCTTGCCTTGCCGGCACCTCCCCTGCCCCCACCCAAACCCCGCTCCTGCCACCTGAGTTTGTGTCCCTAGAGAGCAAAGCATGTTCTGGCTTGTTTGTATTTTGACAGACTTCAGGCTCATACAAAAGGCCTCCAGGGGACAGCTCTGTACTCGCCCCGATTCACCTGTCCTGACCATTTTATCTAAGCAACTTAATCCACAGCTGACATGGGTGGGCGTGTGCGGGTTCCAGCCCGTGCTGGTGTGTGCTCTTGGGGTCGTTAGGCAAAATGCCATGTGGCTTCTACATCTTCAGTGTGCAGCGAGCGCACTGTGGGCACGGGCGTCCGGTGGATCTTGAGGAGCTTTCGGTGGTAGTTCACAACAGCGCTGCGTCCAGCACCAGCTGCTTACACACTCACTCACATCCACTCACGCTCACTCAGCCACTCACCCGCTGACACCCACTCACATCACCTACATTCAGTCTAACTCACCCACCCACCTTCACACACACATTTTCACACACACTCTCATAGTCAAATACACTTTCACTCTCACTCGCTTGAATTGTATGTTACATGTAAGCACATTTTCACATTGATAATTTTGTAATCTTAGCAAAGTGTATGAGTCAATTAAAGCTAACTTGTACTTGAAGAGAATTTAGGAGCTAAATTCCTAAAGTCATGTGTGTGGGGAGTTGTCAGGGCCCAAAGCAGCCCTGGTGGGACGAGGGCTGGAAACAGCCGCACGCTGGCAGTGAGGACAGAACCCTGTGCTGTCGCCAAGGTCACCTGAGTGCTCTCCACTGAGCAGGGTGGAGGCTGGAGCAGGCCCTGCCTGGGGGTCCTGGGTCCACTTCTGGAGCCTCAGCTGAAGCAGTGGCAGCACTGGCCTGCACTGTGGGAGGGCCTGGCCGTCGTGTTGCACGTGGCCATGACACATGGACAGCCCTGCCTGACTGCGAGTTGCAGGGGGCTGTGGTTTCTGCCTGAGCAGACTGGTCACAAACCATGGCAGGGCCACTGAGGTGGAGAGTGAGGGGCCCTGCAGCCATTGGGGGGTGAGAGGGAGGGGCCGGGGCACTTCCCGATCTGTGGTGCTTCTCTTCCCGGTCAGGGGGTGACGTGACGTGTGCTCACCACTGTGCCTGGGATGTGAGCTGTCGTAAAGGTGAAGTTAGCGGGTTTTTGGTAAACCAGTGCAGAAGTGTATTTGCCAAGTACACTGTATCCTGTTCTGAAAGCACAGAACTGAGGAGGACAGTCTGGTGGGAAGGACTTTGTGGGCTGAGGGTAGCTGTCCTCCTGGGCTCTTGGCTTTGTCCAGACTCCTCCTCCCGTCCCCACAGGGACGTCCTCGAGAGCCCCCTTGGGCAGTCAGGACTCCGTGGGGCAGCCTCAGAGCAGATTCTCTGTGTATTTCAGACAGTCCCTTTCCTGGCTGCTTCGCTGTCAGCGTCAGTGCTCAGGAGCAGCTTCCTTCTGCCCATGTTTCCCTGCAGAGGCCTTGCCTTTTGTACCATTGTCTTTGTAGATTCTCTGCTGTCTGACAGGCGACAGCCTAGGGACCTTCATGGGGGTGAGGGTGAGTGCAGGGGTCTGGTCCCTGCTCCTGTCATTACGCCTGGGCCATTTTCCCAGGTGATGTGCCCTCCCAGGGCTGGGGGAGCCCCTGAACCGCATGTGAGAACAGCGTGTGTGAGGGCCTGTGGCGGGTAAACTTATGCTGACGCGTGTGACGCGGGATTCTTCCAGGTGGAGGCCCAGGCAAGTCCAAAAATGCCTGGCCACTGTGCAGTGCAGCTGGGCTGACCTAGATTTTCATTCCGGATACAGTAAAACATTGGCATGAGAAGGATCAGAAAAGCTGTAACTGGGTAAGAACACTTGAGTGTTCCTTGAAATCTGGTGAGTCAGGGAGGGGAGGGCTCATTCAGTCCTTAAGACCTAGTGGCCGTGCTTGGGTGGAGATGGGAGTGGCCTGGTGGCCTTGGGCTGCCCGCTGCGCTGCTGGTGCCACATCCCACCCTGGTGGGGCCACGCTGGCCTCCCAAACAGGTGGTTGTCAGGGCCCTGTTGTACCAGTGAGCAGCTCGCGCAGCTCGCACAACTCGGTCTTGGCCTGCAGTGTCACCTCTCTGACTGCCGGAGGAGGGTGTGAGGCAGCACATGTACCTTTAAAACTGGAGCTTTCCTGATAACGAGCAAGGGAAACAGCCTGAGTTTTCACCAAGAAGGACATTAAAAATACATTTTGGATGAAATTTGTAGCCACTGAAAATTGTTCTTGAAGAATGTTGAATGACATGGAATTACTTATGATACAAGAAGTAGAAAGAAGCCCGGTCAGTGTGGCTTAGTGGCTGATCGACGACCTATGAATCAGGAGGTCATGGTTTGATTCCTGGTCGGGGCACATGCCCTGGTTGTGGGCTAGGTCCCTAGTATGGGGCATGCAAGAGGCAGCCAGTCAATGATTGTCTCTCATCATTGATGTTTCTCTATCTCCTCCCTTCCTCTCCGAAATCAATAAAAATATGTTTTTTAAAAAAAGAAGTGAAAAGAAGAAAATAAAAAACTGAACATCAACAAAATGGCCTCAGTTTTCTTCACAGTTATCAAAGCACACACGGCAATGTGAACGTTGGACAGAGTGGAAGAAAGATGAGTGCACCTGGTAACCAAAGGGCAGGGGGTTTCAGGAGGTTCTGGTTCCTCATTTCTTGTTGTTTTCTATCATGAACAAAACGAAACCCTCGTTGTCTTGTGTCTGCTTGATCGGGGTGCATCATGACGACTCCTCGTGGAGATGGGCTGCTCTGGTTTCGGGTGGCCCGAGTACAGAGGAGGGAGACAAGGAAGGCTCTGTGGGCTGAGGGAGGGTGGCCGGGCGGAGGTGGTTTGATCACGCAGCAAAGTCCCAGGCCACACTCCGGCATCCCTGTTAACTGCGTTTGGGAATTGACCTGGAATCGGCCACATTGGTGGGAAGGTGAATCTGAAGGATCCTTTGAAGTTGAAGTTGTTTACTGTGTGAGGTGTGGCCTTCTCCTTCCCAATTTAAAGGTTGGAAGAATACGACCCATGGTATACAGCCCTCCTTGGTCACTGTGGAAGTGAAGCCCAGAGGGTATGTGTGGAGCCGGAGGCACTGGGGTGTGCCAGCCTCTGCCCTGGGCACTCTGGGAGAAATCACTCCTCCGCCGGCCTCGGTGGCCCCATCTGTAAGGTGGGAGTGGGCCATACCTGCAGGTCCCTTCGCTGATGGAGTAGGACAGATGGATGTCCCCAGCCAGGAGCTGTCTGTGAATCAGGCTATTGCTTCTTCACAACCTTTTCTCTAACATTCTTCAGTTGCATTTTGAAGCAAAGTTGTGTTTTTTTGCTTTTGCATGAATAGATACTGTACTAAGTATGTGCTATGCGTCTGTTTGAATGAGTGATTATAACCAGTTCATCGAGATCCCAGACTTTGATAATGTCATTAAAACATGCATT
>NW_005871604.1:25734-38975 GCF_000147115.1 Myotis lucifugus | reverse complement strand
GCCCAGTGCACGAAATTCGTGCATGGGTAGTGTCCCTAGGCCTGGCCGGCAATCAGGGCTGATCTGTGGGGCAACTGGCGGGGCAATCAGGAGGCCCCCCGCTGGCACCCGCCTTGGCTGGCCTGGTGCCACCCGCTCACCGGCCCTGCCCCCCGCCGCTGCTGGTCGCCTCCCTCTGCAGGGTGACTGGTGGGGTAATGGGGGGGGGCCCGCTGGCACCCACCTTGGCTGGCCTGGGGCCTGCGGGCTGGGGGCAGCTCCTGCATTGAGCATCTGCCCCCTGGTGGTCACTGCGCGTCATAGTGACTGGTTGTTCCACCGGTCATTTCGCCATTCGGTCAATTTCCATATTAGTCTTTTATTACATACACACACACACACACACACACACACACACACACTCATACTCTAGAGGCCCAGCGCATGAAATTCGTGTGCAGGTATGGTCCCTAGGCCTGGCCTGCGATCAGGGCCATCTTCCCTGCCCCCGCCGCCACTCACCCCCGGTTCCCCATTCACCATTGGGTGATCAGTGCCTGACAGCCAGGGGAAGGGACTGAGAGGTCGGCTGTTCCCGTCCACTCGCTGACCCCTCCCCTGCCGCGAGTTGCCCTCTGTGTGTGGGGCGACCAGCGGGGCAGGGCCTTGGCCTGGCGCCACCCGCGTCTCCCGCCACCCACCCCCAGTTCCCCGTTCGCCATCAGGCTATCAGAGCCTGCCGGCCAGGGAAAGGGACCAAGAGGTGGTCAATGGTCTCATAGTGACTGGTCCAGAGGTCCTTCTGGTCATTCTGCCGTTAGGGTCAATTTACATATTACCTTTTTATTATATAGGAGGATATGTATGTGTAAATATGTTTTTATTGATTTTAGAGAGAGACAGGAAGGGAGAGGTAGAGAAAGACATTGGTGTGAGAGAGAAACATTGATCAGTACACACTCTGACGGGGAATCGAAACTGCAAACTGGGCTGTTGCTGTGACTAGGAGTTGAATCCGGCGACCTCTCGGTGCATTGGACAACACCCAACCAACACCTGAGCCACACTGGCTGGCCCGCAGATACTTTCAGTGCCTGAGAGGCTGCGTTCCCTGCTTAAGGTCATATCACTCTGGTAGGACCTGTGATCCCTTTCCTGACCTTTGTTCTAACAACAGGCAATTTGCCAACAGCATATGTTTACTTACACTTTTACTTCATTAGTTTTTATTTTTATTTTTATTTTTTTTTATGAATGGAACTGAGATTTATTGAGAAAAGCCGGCCCTGGAAAGGGTGTCTTACTTCATTAGTTTTTAAACCACACTGCAGTTTCATGAATATTTATTCTTTAAATATTTCTTTAACTTTCTGTGGATGTACCTTTTTAATCAACAAAGCATCTGCTAATTAGAGTATATACATCAACTGCAATGTTACCAAGGGTGACATTGGGTGTTAAGCGGTGGGTACTGCTAAGGCTCATTTGGTCCTTGTCCCGCCAGTGCTGACTCTTGGTGTCCAGAAGGGAGGAGCAGGCTCCCACGTGGACGGATGAGGGCGTGTGATGAGTGAGTGGTGGGTTTGGGAGGATGGCATCAGGGAATTCACCATGTTTTCTCTTCTGTGGGCTCCAGCAGAGTGTGGACCTGAGTAGTGGCTGGGCAGTCCCGATGTCCTACCCCAGCTCTGGTGGCCCGCATGGCTGTCTGTAGCTACTGCCTTGCCTGCCTAACAAGCTCCCTGGTTTGGGGGATTTCCACAGCCTGGTTTTTGTTTTGTTTTTGTAATTTCAGCATGGTTTACTTTAAAAGGGATGTTAGTGGGCATAAAGGTGGTTCTTTTGGATCAAGCCTTGTAGGTGTGAGTCCAGGGAGAGGCCTGTTGTTTCTTGATGACCTGATGGGTGTTGAAGGAGCCAGAACCCAGCACCTTCAGAGGCTCTTCTCAGCCACCGGTCAGACTCAGGAGGGTATGACGCCCACAGGACGCCCTCGCCCTGGCTTTTCCTTTCCCAAGGCACCCTTTCCCAGCTGTGCCCCAGGGAGGATGGGGCTTGGCCCAGTGGTGTGCTGAGGCCCCACCAGAGGAAGAGTGCAGGTTCTCCTCGAAGCTCCATCATTGATTGTCATGGAACTAATGTGAACTTAGACACTTGTGTTTTGTGTCTGATGGCGTCTGTGCTATGATTGCTGCTGGTTTTTGAAGCTAAAATTAATGCTAAACCTGCATGATTGGATTTGCTTTCCAGTGATGGAGTTCAAGCATGTGCTGTGTGAGTGGTTCTCTCTGTCCGTCTGTGTTGTGAGGCCCCCTTCTGGTCAGCCATGGGCACCATGCTGCCCACACCTAGAGAGGTGAGGTGCCTGGGTGCCACAGGGTCCATGTGCTGGAGGGGAAGTTTGTTTGGGGTTTCCCAGGACAGGCCCCAGCTGCCCCTGGTCACAGGACCAGTGGGGGCAGGATGGAGGGAACTGTGCTGGGCAGTGCTGGGGTCTGCGGCTCCAGCGGGATCTCTGACTTCTCTTTGACACCACCACCTCCTGAGCACTTGGCAATCTGTGTCGGGGAGCGTGTGTGCCTGTGGGGACTCTGCCAGGCCTTTGGTGTCCCCACCGGCTTCCTCTGGAGTGGGTGCATGCCGAGGCCAGTGTGGGGCAGCTGTGGGGTGGCTGTGGGGCAACAGTGGGGCTGGCAGAGCCGTGGTACTTGGCTTACAGAAGGAAGGCTCGGTTGCTTTTTTTTTTTTTAAATATGTTTTTATTGATTTCAGAGGAGGGGGGGAGAGAGAGAGAGAGAGAGAGAGAGAGAGAGAAGAGAGGAGAGAGAGAGAGAGAGAGAGAGAGGGAAAGAGAGAGAGAGAGAGAGAGAGAGAGAGAAACATCAGCGATGAGCGAGAATCATCCATTGTTCAGCTGTCTCCTGCACGCCCCACACTGGGGATTGAGCCCGCAACCTGGGCATGTGCCCTGACCGGGAATCAAACCGTGACCTCCTGGTTCATAGGTCCACACTCTACCACTGAGACACACTGGCTGGGCGTCAGTTGGTTGCTCTTTGAATCCATGAAACTGCCCTGTGCGTGTCCTCATCCTGTGCACTGTCTGGTAGGCATGTCAGTCAGAGGCCGGTGACTCCGTGTTTCACCACCGGTCCCGTTTCTCCTCAGAGCTGCTAGGCCTCCCCATAGAGCCACTGCTTCCCGGGCTCTGACGCCAGATGTCCTTTGTCCCCAGGTATGGTCCTCGTGCGCAGCGAGAACGGGCAGTTGTTAATGATCCCTCAGCAGGCCTTGGCCCAGATGCAGGCCCAGGCCCACGCCCAGGCCCAGCCTCAGACCACCATGGCACCCCGCCCTGCAACCCCCACAAGTGCCCCACCTGTCCAGATCTCCACCGTCCAGGTGAGTCATGCGTACACCCTGCGCCTGCCAAGGGCCGTGTGGCAGGTGTCCTGCCCCACCACCGGGTGGCTAACCCTGGCGTCCAGGACAGCCCTGCTGGGAAGAGCTGGCTCCGAGTCCCTGAGAGCTGCCCTCTCTCCATGACTCCACCTTCCCATGCCTCAGTTTCCTCTCCTGCGGAGTGGACAGTGTACTAGTGCTTATACCACAGAGCTGGGTCCCAGGCTGGGCGGAGACGTGCAGTGCTACGCTAGTGGGCAGAGCAGGTACTGCGTGAGCGCTGGCCTTCTCATCAGGGAGGCACAGAGGACTTGGCACACTTGCACTGAACAGAGCTGCCTCCCCACACACAGGCACTGGAGACTGTGGCGGGAGTCAGGCTCCGATGCTGAAGAGCATGCAGGGCTTGCCCCCCGTCTGGGTTCCTTGTCTGTGTCATGCTTTCCTGTGGGCACGTGTCCGCACTGTCCCGTTCCCTCTGTCTCCGGGGCTTTCCTGTCCACTGCGTCTTCCTCTGTTCTAAGCTAGTGAGTGGTTAGTGACTGAAGCGGAGACCTCCTTCTCCGTGATGCCAAGCGCGTACCCTGGGTGGCGCCCTGCACTGCAGCAGCGGCTGCGTGTGCTGGGAGACCCACAAGGGCCCCTTCGCTGAGTGGAACGGCTCAGTTTCCCAGTCTGTTCTGTTCAGTGTGAGGCAGACGTACGGTATCTGTGGTCTCACTTTAGCTGTTGGTTGTGCATATCACCGTGTGACCATCAGCATTTGCTGTCCATCTCCTTTCAAACCAACTTCATCATTACCTTGCTCAGGACTCGAGCTTCCCATGGGGCTAGTGTGACTGGTCTTAGACCCAGGGGACACGTACTTCTTAGTGCCATTGTCACTCTTTAGTGCTTGTGGGCGAGATCACAGAAGTCCTCACAGGACCACTCCCAGATACATGTGTTTTTCAAGGACCATGCTGATTGGATAAAGAAGTCTAAGGCATTTTCATTGTAGTAGCAAAGATGGGGAGCCTGCACTTTTACTTTGGAAACAGACATTTAGAATTAGGGTGGCTCTGTGGAAACTGCGAGTGAACTTGTGGACGCACTTGAGCACTGGTTCTGTGTTCTGGATTGTTTGGGTGCACGGGTTGGCGGGGAATTCTCACGCTGTTGCCCCTTTTAGATGGGTCTTGCTTGTTTTCCAGGCACCTGGGACCCCTATTATTGCCCGGCAGGTGACCCCGACGACCATAATTAAGCAGGTGTCTCAGGCCCAGACGACGGTACAGCCGGCCGCCGCGCTGCAGCGCTCACCCGGAGTGCAGGTGAGGCCCGGCGTCCTGCACGCAGGGACCAGACACGGACTTGGGTGTGGGACTCAAGGCAGAGTTTTGGGAGGAAGGTGTAGAAAAAGGGGGTTCTTCTCTGACAACAGCACAGGCTGTGGCTGGGTCCCTCTTCCTCAAAGCGGCACAGACTTGAGCACCAGCAGCACTTTTAAAGCTGCCCCTGCCAGAGAAGAAGGAAAGGGTCACCTGATCTGTATTTGATTGTGAGGCATCTCTGGAGCAGGGAAAGCCTAGGGCAGAGAGTCTGTGTGTGCACCTGTCTCCCCGTGAATGCGCCGATGGTGGCAGTGCTGTCGTCGACTGTGTCCCAGGTCTTACTATGTGTCCTTATCACAGTGATGGGCTGTGATGCTCTCGACAGCTCAGCCTCTGGTGTCCCAGACAGGCTGGCCCTTCCCGTCACAGCAGAGGAGACCTGGCTGGGCCAACAGGCCAGAGTGTCCAGAGCAGATGGCTCAGGCTGCGGGGTGAGGTGTTGGTGAGCGTGCACTGTGAGTGCAGGTGCACCGTTGGCCAGGTTTTACCAGGTGTCTTTGTGGCCCAGGGTGGCTCTTTGCTGCGTTGCTGGTCTGTGTTGATCCCCATGGCAGTTGGTGCTGTCCTGTTTTTCCGAATGAGGAAACCATAGCCCAGAGATGGCGGGGACAGTGTTGGTAGAGGGTCTGGAGCAGCCCAGCACCACACTCTTCCCCACTGGATCTCGTCTTCTCTTTCTGACTGTGGCGTCTGCAGTGAGTGGCAGTGTTGTCTGAAACACGGGAAGGGTTGTCCAGGTGTGGGGGACTTTCCAGGATGCAGACTTCAGCTTGGGCTTCTGTCTGGTTGGTTCATCTGATTCTACATTTTGTGAAAGGGTTTCCAGAAAGCAGGAGGCACGGTCAGCTTGGCGTCCGCTTCTGTGCAGTCTGGATGTGTCTCGTGAGTGGGAGTTGGTGGGGCCAGCAGGAGCAAATGTGGGGACAGGACCCTGTGTGAAGGAAAGAAGCCCCGCTGCCCCGAGATGTGGCAGCCATGGTTTGCTCCTCCTTTCCTCCCTGAGATTTGAGTTTGATGTTTGCTGGCGACAACAGTGATGACTCATGCTTCATGTTACAAGTGAGAGAAGACAGACTGACTGTAAAGCCCGTCACCACCTGCAGCTCCCAGGCCTCCCCAAAGCTGGTGTCCACAGCCTGGGGCCACTGGGACACCCGAGAGCTTGGAGGGGTCCATACAGGGGCCGCGTCAGCTCCCTAATGGGCACTAGGCCACACCGGAGGCATGCGCAGGGGTTGCACTGCCCCGACTTTCAGAAGTCGTAAGAAAGGGACATTTTAAAAATTGGAGGGAAAATGTTGAAAGCTAGATTATAAATTGGAGGACCAGTTAGAAAGCCAGTTAATGTTGGCATCACGACCCTGCTGCAGAACTAAGGTCGGTCAGGAGCCTGACCTCGGGCGAGGCTGGAGCTGCCGTCCATTCATTCTGCAAGGGGCCTTCCTCACCGACTCCCACCATTTCTCCTGTTGCTCCCCAGCCCCATTAGTGATACTTCATGACGAGACTCGCTCTTGAAGTGCAAGGAAAAGGCCGGTCTGGCGGCAGAAGGGGCCAGGACCCCAGCCCACTCCCTCCCAGAGCCGCCTTGCAGGAGGGCTGACTTGTCACCAGGCTCTGTACAGACCAGGTGGTGACATTTCCCATTGCAGTTCGTTTTTTTGAACTTTCTGAGGATGAGACCTAGTTTGCTTATTAAAAGGCCATTGGTACTGGTCACCATGTGACTTCCAGAATCCACTCCTGAGCACCAGGTTCTTCCAGCGATTGGCTTTGTTTCTATCAGTTTTTGCTGGAGACGCACCATCCTGCTTCTCAGGTGCTGAGGACAGCAGTGCTCAGGCTTGGCCTGTCGCCGTGTCTGCAGGTCCTCAGGGTGCGTGTCCCCCAGCACACCTGGCCAGCGGGGCCCCACCCCTACAGGGAGCTCTCTTCTCAGACCTAAGGCTGCTGCCTGCAGCCTCTGTTTACCTTGTGTTTTGGAATCTTGCAGCCTCAGCTTGTTCTGGGTGGTGCTGCCCAGACAGCTTCGATTGGGACGGCGACAGCTGTTCAGACGGGGACACCTCAGCGGACTGTCCCGGGGGCCACCACCACCTCCACAGCTGCCACGGTGAGTGCCGTCTCGTGCACCCCTCAGGTGGGACAGTGTGTGTAGAGGGCTCCCCATGGTGACAGGCCCAGACAGTAGTGTTTGAAGCAGTCCTTCATGGACTGTGTGCATTGCGTCTGTAGAACAGCACTCTTACCCGTTTGGGTTTACACTTCAGTAGTTCCCTGCATGTGCATAAATCTTCAAGCTGGGATCCCACTTTATTTACGGCTTTTTCCAGTTTCTTTGCTAAGGAGTTCCGTCAGCGTTAGTAGTTGTGGTGCACTGTAACCCTTTCACTGTGCATCGGGGAGATGCCGGTTCTTCTTTGTGATGAACAGCATGCAGGGACCATCTGATGGAGTCACCTTTTTACCTTTGTGGTTTTCGCCTTGTTACATTCCAAGGGAGGGAATTGGCAGCTGAGGGAAGTGTGAGCCGGGCCCCTTTTGGTTGGATAGCCAGGTGTCCTTGGGCACGCTCCTTGGGCACCTGCCGGGGCCATGCCCCACCAGCAGGCTAGGAGAGTACTTAGAGAAGAAACAGTTCTCAGGGTGATGATGGGCATTTGCCTGTAAGACTTTCTCACAGGTGTCTTTTTACTTGAATGCAGGAAACTATGGAAAACGTGAAGAAATGTAAGAACTTTCTGTCTACGTTAATAAAGCTGGCCTCATCCGGTAAACAGTCCACAGAGACGGCGGCGAACGTGAAGGAGCTGGTGCAGCACCTGCTGGTAAGAGCTTCGCCACCAGCCCTGTCCCGCATGTGACACGGCAGCCTGTCCTGGGATCTGCAAAGCCTTCCCCTGCGGGGCTTCCTCCCCAAGGCTTGGGGCCTCGGGGGGGAAGTGTCGTCCCTGACCCCTCTGTGCCTGTGCTCGCAGCTCTGACTGTGCCAGTGAGGTTCCCTCAGGATGGTCTGGCTCCTGGCAGGATGCCCTGACATGTGGTCAGGGCTGGGCAGTGTTGAGTGACAGCTGGGTGAGGGAGATCGGGGGTGGGCTGGTCAGCACACACCTGGGATGCCCGTATCGCCTGAGCACGGGGCACACTGACTCTCCTGTTGCCTCTGTCAGCCCAGACCTGGCAGAGAGACCAGGAGACCAGAGTAGCGCTGCCTCAAGAGGTGTGTGTGCGAACTTCCAGTCCTGCAGGAATTTCATGTGAGTTTTATTTTTAAGGATGGAAAAATCGAAGCAGAAGATTTCACCAGCCGGCTGTACCGAGAACTTAATTCTTCACCTCAACCTTACCTTGTGCCTTTCCTGAAGGTAACGGCAAAGCCCTTGTCCACCTCCGTGCTGTTCTGAGGGAGGCGTGGGCACAGTTGGCACCTTGTGTTGAAAGCCTAAAGCGCCTGCAGCAGAATGTGCGGTGCCCTCTTAGATGCTTTTCTGGGAGTTGGACCTCAGTACTGCTGGCATTCGGGCGTCCCACTCCAAGCACAGGGCCGACCCGCGGATTGTCCGTGAGCGTGAGGGCTGTTGGGACACCCACCCCAGCGAGGACCCAGGGTTCCACAGCAGCGGTTGTCCCTTAGGTAATCTCTGGTGCCACAGCATTCTTAGAGCGTTTCAGAAGTGCTGCTCCCTCTTTCTGGGCTCAGGGTCAGTGAGTGCTGGAGGCTGCCGCCCACACCAGAGGTATCTCTAAGCTGTGAAACCGACACTATTAAAAAAAAAGTTTGTATTTATTTTAGAGAGAGAGTGGAAGAGGGAGCGATAGAAACATGAATGAGAGAGAAACATCAATTGGCTGCCTCCTGTATGCCCCCTGTTGGGAATTGAACCTGCAAACCCAGGCATGTGCCTCGACTGGAATCCAACCTGTGGCCTCTTAGTGCAGGGGAGCACACTCAGCCCACTGAGGCACACTGGCTGGCAAAACCGGCACTTGAGCTCAAGAACTTTACCTCAGAATGGGGTGTGTCTGAGTTTCGGAGAGGGGACCCCATGCTGTGCTGCCTGCCGACCCTGTGTTTGTGTTCACCCAGAGGAGCTTGCCCGCCTTGAGACAGCTGACCCCTGACTCCGCAGCCTTCATCCAGCAGAGCCAGCAGCAGCAGCCGCCTGCCCCGCAGGCCACCACTGCACTCACAGCCGTGGTGCTGAGCAGCTCCGTCCAGCGCACGGCCGGGAAGACGGCGGCCACTGTGACCAGCGCCCTCCAGCCCCCTGTCATCAGCCTCACGCAGCCCACACAGGTTGGCGTTGGCAAGCAGGGGCAGCCCACGCCGCTGGTATGCAGGCGAGAGCCCCTTACCCCTGCCCGCCTCTCGGCTCAGGGAGCCTGCAGGACAGCCTTGGGCGTTAGCTTCCATGGTTAAGCCAGCAGCCTGGGCCCCACAATTCTGTGATTCATTCCTCAGTAGCATGAAGTTAGTGTGTTGGCTTTCACCCACTGTCCATCCAGCACCTGTATCGGGGGTGATCCTGGCTTACAGGGACATGGTGAGTTTATAGTGACTTTTAGCTGGATATTACCTTTGATTGGGAGCAGTGGTTCACATACAAGAAATAGACAGTGTGTGCTGGGGTTGGACGAGCAGGCAGCTGCGTGAGCCTTTGTTTCACAGTGTGGGCCTGGGTGTGCAGCGAGTCTGGGCCTCAGTGGCTCCAGGAGCTGGAGTGGCAGGCTGCTGTCATTCGTTTACTGCCAGTTTGGATTCCGTGTTCTGAGCTTTGCAGCTGGAGAAAGGCTGTCTTTGCTCCCATAGGCAGATTGGGGGCCTTTAAAAATAATTTCAAAGAGATTTTGTTTCTCTAAAGCCAGTTACAGAAAAACACAACCCAGACTTCATGGCATTTAGTAGTGTGTTTTATGATGGTGCAACATGGTAACCCAGAGGGCGATGCAATCCACGCGGGGCTCTCTCACCTGCTCAAGTTAGAACCTGCGTGGGTTTGGCCTGGATCGGTGGTGAGGAAGCAGGCTGACCCGGTGGCGGGAGGTTGTGAGTAGTGTCAGGGCTGGAGGTGCCCATGTGACAGCTCCACGCTCCTTTCAGTCCGAGGGGCAGACTTCCTTTCCTTTCATGTGACGCAGGTACAGAGCTGCCCTGTTTGGCAACCCCTAGGGCTGATTTTCACAAAACCTGGGTTCTCTTGAAGAGAGCCTGGTGGGAAGCCATTTGTTCTCGGAGATTGACCTTTGGTGCGGGTGTGTGGGTGACGCCACCGGTGTTCCCTGGCTTTAGACAGAGGCTGTGTCGACCAGCAGGGACCCTTTTGCACTCAGCTTCCCCGGGTTCTGTGCAGATTCGTGTGTGTGTGTGTGTGTGTGTGTGTGTGTGTGTGTTGGGGGGTTGGGGGGTCAGCAGTGGGCAGCCAGACCCGAGTCTGACCGGTTTCCTTGAAGCTTGTAGATGTGAAAACTGGAAGCTTTCCCAGGTTCAGGCTAAACCTGACCTGAAGGCCCGAGGTGCGTCACTTTACTCATTCTGCACAGCGTGGGCTTTCACAGGTGTCGGTGCAGAAATAGTTTGATCCTAGGGTACCACCCTGTCCCCTCTGTGCGTGCCCCAGAACACATCCACCAGGTTACCTTTGTAAAATTCAGAAACTGGATTTAAAAAAATATATTTTTACTGACTTTAGAGAGAAAGGGAGAGGGAGAGAGAGAGAGAAACGTCAGTGATGGGAGAGAATCATGGATCAGCTGCCTCCTGTACACCCCACAATGTGGATCCAGCCCGCAACCTGGGCATGTGCCCTTGACTAGAATTGAACCCAGGACCCTTCAGTCCGCAGGCCGACGCTCTATCCACTGAACCATACCGGCTAGGGCCAGACACTGGATTTTGAAACCCTCAGCTCCAGAGGTGTGGAGCGAGGCCACATGGACTGTAGCTGTGTGGCTTTAGAAGGGGCCATAGTGTCGCTTGGCCCCTGCGGGGATAGTCGGTGCTCCCAGGATTTGGAGTGCTGCTGTGTGGGAGGTCGGACCGAGGCTGGACGCGGAAGAGATGGGCTGACTGGACAGGTAGATGAGTAGATGGGGAGCAGAGACAGAGGGCGAGCACGTGATCAGTGGCAGGAGTCTAAGGTAGACAGAGCCATGCAGGCCGTGCAGGAAGAGGAGCAGGCACACCGCCGGGGCCGGGCTCAGGCTGTCTGGGGGACAGTTCAGGGCAGGACGTAGGAGATCTAGCCTCCCCCCAGTTTAAAGGCCACCTCACCTCTTAAAGAAAATGTGGAGGAGAAACAAAAACTTGACCTGTAGCCTCAGGTGGCCATATCACCTCCGCTGACCTGCGGGAGAAGTAGCCTCCCCACACTGGGTCTTAGGCCACCTAGGTGCGGATCTGCCCTGAAGCTGATGTGGTCCTGGCGGCCTGACCTTGCCCTGGCCGGGGCGATGGCAGGAGGATGGCTGGGGACAGCTGGGAACCCGGTGCTATTAGTGCTCATGGGGACGTGGCTCTGCCTCAGGTGATCCAGCAGCCGCCCAAGCCCGGAGCACTGATCCGGCCCCCGCAGGTGACGCTGACGCAGACGCCCATGGTGGCCCTCCGGCAGCCCCACAACCGCATCGTGCTGACCACACCCCAGCAGATCCAGCTGAACCCACTGCAGCCAGGTGAGGCCGCAGTCCCAGGGTCACTCACTGAAGGTCCTGTCTTCCAATTTTCTTACTGTTTTGGGACACACACAGCAAAAGTGACCATTTGAGCCGTTTGAGTGTCCAGTTCAGTGGCATTGACTACTCAGTGCGGTCAGTCTTCACCTGTCAGTGTGGTGCAGCAAGTGAAGGCTTGAGAGATGCCATTCAGCCTTATACCTGTGGTTTAGGGTTAGAAACCCATTGCTTTTAAGAACTTATTGTAGTGGGTGGGGACACCCTCCCCGACTCTCTGCTGGGCACGGGCACGGTGCACATGCACCTGCATCGGGGTTCCTGGGTCCCTTGTTTTGCAGTCCCGGTGGTGAAACCTGCTGTGTTACCTGGAACCAAAGCTCTTTCTGCTGTCTCGGCCCAAGCAGCTGCTGCGCAGAAAAATAAACTCAAGGAGCCCGGGGGAGGCTCATTTCGGTAAGGAGTTCTGCTTGAGAAGCCATTGTGACGGTCTTGAATAGCCCAGTACTCGGAGGGCGTCAGTCCTCCAGGGTGCCTCACTCGCCCTGCTCTCAACCTCAGGGCCCTCAGAATGCGGATGGGGTCTCTGACGCGCAGCTCTGAGCCTGCTCGTGGTGGAGTTAACCTGTTGGGGCAGAAGGAAGGGCTGTGGTGGTGACTGTTGTGATGGAGCCGTAGGAAATGTCTCGGGTCAGAAGGCTTTCATGGGACCTTCCCCCCCACAGCCATCAGATGGCTAGAGCCGGGCCAGTGTCTGAGCAGGGCGAGGGGCCATGTGCCTGGGCAGCCCAGCTCCTGGCAGCGCCAGGGTGTGGGGAGGGGGCAGGTGCTGGAGATGGGAGGTGAGGTCATTGCAGCTCAGAACTGGGAGTGGATGGAAGGTGGGGAAGCCTGGGCCTCTCCCTGGCAGGGAAGGGAAGGGAGTCAAATGCAGAACAGAGCGAGCTGAGTGGGCCTGTGGTGTCGGGTTGGAATGGGACATGGTGGCGTCACCTCCTGGTGCAGTGTAGACAGGTCTGAAGTAGCAGGTGGAAACTCCTCGCTCTGCCCACCCAAGGAGCCAGGAGCAGTGACAACTGGTGGTAGCAAGCACCGGGCGCTCAGATCTCTTCTTCTGACAACTGTTTTCCTGCAGTGACCAGGGTGCCTGGAAAAGGCTGACTCCTCGGCCAGGTCAGGGGAAGGTGAGGTGGGCTGGGCGCATCTTAGGTCAGAAAGCAGTGTTCAGGGTGGACGGGCAGGGGCCAGAGCTCACAGACAGAGGTCTTCAGAGTGGCCTCCCTCCTGCTGGCCATGTCTATAGGAACAGACTGTGCTCACAGCAGAGACAAGAAGCCAGGAGCCCATAAAATGAATAACTGATAGTTTATGAGGAATGGGACATCCAGTTTCAGAGCGCACACAGATGCACAAACACACAGGTCCTCACATCCAGCCACAAGCGGGGGGTGGGCGCAGAGCACCCTGGTGGTGGAGAAGCTGGGCAGGGACCATGGTGCTGGTGCTTGGAGGACACGCTAGTAAGGGACCAGCAAGACCCAGGCCCTGTGGAGGTGGCGGACGTGACTTGTGTGAAACTCCTGCCAAAGATGCATCTTGTCATGAGCGGACATCAGTTAGATGGAAAACAGGACGCACGTTAAAACCAGTGGCCTGTGACCTAAGTGTGAAGGGCATGAGATCATGGAAGGGCTTCGGAGCATTCCAGGCCTAAGGAGGCTGAAGAGACACTGAGTAAAATGCAGACGTGACTGTGAATAGGACCTCTGCTGTGGACGGCACTCCTGGGACAGCCCGCCGATCTGGGCGGGCCTGAGC
>NW_005871604.1:0-25634 GCF_000147115.1 Myotis lucifugus | reverse complement strand
GTTCAGGAAGGAGTTCTTCATACTGAGCTCCAGTTCTCCCCAGAGTCTGTGATTGTGTGATACATAAATTGATGCTCTGTGTCTTTTTCATTTTTAATCCTCACCCGAGGATATTTTTCCATTGATTTTAGAGAGAGTGGAAGGGAGAGGGAAAGACAGAGAAATATCGATGTGAGAGAAACACATTGATTGGTTGCCTCCTGCATATGCCCTGACCAGGGCCCTGGCCAGGGAGGAGCCTGCAACCAAGGTACGTGCCCTTGACTGGAATCGAACCCAGGACCCTTCAATCTGCAGGCCTATCCATGGAGCCAAACTGATTAGGGCAATGCTCTGTGACTTTTTTTTTTTTTAAAGTAAAATGGGCACAGTTTTGTTTTTTTTTAAAATGTATTTATTTTTATTTTTTTAAATTTTATTTCATTGCTTAAAGTATTACAAAAAAGTATTACATATGTCTCCTTTTTTTTTCCTCCTTGACCTTCCCCCGGCCTCCCCTAGCCCCCAGTGTCTTGTGTCCATTGGTTATGCTTATATTTAAAATGTATTTTTATTGATTTCAGAGAGGAAGGGAGAGGGAGAGATTGAAACATTAAAGATGAGAGAGACTCATTGATCGGCTGCCTCCTGCATGCCCCCTAACTGGGGATTGAGCCTGCAACCTTGGCATATGTGCCCTTGACTGGAATTGAACCCGGAACCCTTTGGTGCACAGGTCAATGCTCTATCCACTGAGACAAACTGGCTAGGGCAATGCTCTGTGACTTTTAAAAAAGAGTTCCATTTGGGGGAACTCCTCGAGCAGTGAGTAGGGTGTTGGGTTTTACTGTCTGAACTTGGCATTGACTGTTGGGAAGCCCCGTGCACACGTCCGTCCATATGCAAAGACTCACGCCCACCCTGACCCTGAATGGGTATTTCTTTCAAAGACCGGGGTCACTGTCAAAGAAGACCCCTAGGCTTCCTCATTCAGGTGACAGCACTGAGCACGAGACAGATGGCGGACGTGTGCCTGGGGAGATGTTAGCCGCGCTTTCTCCAAGGGGTCTCCTGTTCCCTTCACCTGTTCATTGCCCCTAAGTTGGGACCACCTTAATGCGCTTCTGCTGCAGCCCATGCTCGGCAGTCATCTGTTGTTCTTATCTGAAGGGACGACGATGACATTAACGACGTGGCGTCCATGGCCGGAGTAAACCTATCGGAAGAAAGTGCAAGGATCTTAGCCACGAACTCTGAGTTGGTGGGCACGCTTACACGGTCCTGCAAAGACGAAACCTTCCTCCTGCCAGCGCCTCTGCAGAGAAGGATATTGGAAATAGGTACGTTCCTGTTTCACGGCTGTCACAGGTGTCTGCGTCCCCATGGATTTGTGGGCACCATGACTTTAGTGCTTGGTCGGGGTCAAGCTGCCCCTCCCAGCAACTCCCCACCACGGGTTTGCCTGTGTTGTACCTTCGACGAAGTCGGTGGTGATGGTGCTCTGCCCAGGGCCTGCCTGGGCTGCCCCGAGGCTGCGTAAGGCAGCAAGTGTGATTAAAGAAGTGCTTAAATGCGTGAACTATTGCCTGACCCCCAGGTAAGAAACACGGCATAACGGAACTGCACCCCGACGTCGTGAGTTACGTGTCACACGCCACACAACAGAGGCTGCAGAACCTCGTGGAAAAGATATCAGAAACGGCTCAGCAGAAGAACTTTTCTCATAAGGTAACGTGCTGTTCTCTGCACCCAGTGTCCTGCTGTCCAGTGCAGGCAGGCAGCCCCGCCGGCTTGTTCCAGGTCCCCCGTAGAGATAGGTGTGGGGAAGATCCACTTCCTGGCTGCACAGTGCTCTCGGGTGCTCTGTCCCCCAGGCTGGGGATGGAGGGATTTGTGGCGGGGGCAGAGGTGGAGGTGACTTTGAGCTTGGGCATGATGGATGGGGTCTGGCACCCAGTTCTCCCAGGGGTTTCCAGCTAACCCTGCAGAAGGGGGGCTCCAGTCTGCTCAGTGACTCGGAACATCGCCCATTGTGTTTTGTTGAGGTTGCCTGCACCAGAGGCCTGGCCTCCACAGCAGCGGTCAGCATGCATCCTTGTTGCACTCCAGCGAGTGCTGTCCCACAGGCACCGAGGAGCAAGATAGGTCGGCAATAGCGCCTTCAGAGCAGCTGTTAAAATGAAAGCACAGAGCTGTTTTACTCTGAAAATGTTTATGTTACTATAAACGTGTTTAGATGTTACTTAAAAAAAACAAACAGTGAAGTGTATAAAGTGGAAACTCCCCGTGAGCTCACCGCGCCTTTCCTTGTGTAAACGTGGGGGCACATCAGGTGCGGGGCCTGCAGGGCGGCACTGTGGGCACTGGACTGGGGAGGGGTGCAGACTGTCCAGCTGGGTTTCCAATTGATCAAAAGACCATTTTTACCTTCTTTGTAGGATGATGACAGATATGAGCAGGCGAGTGATGTTCGGGCTCAGCTCAAATTTTTTGAACAACTCGATCAGATTGAAAAACAGAGGAAAGATGAACAGGAAAGAGAGATCTTAATGCGAGCAGCCAAGGCAAGTGCTCCTGAGTATCCTGGGATGACAGATGCCCTCGGGGTTCCTAGGGGGCTGGAGCGGTGTTTGGGGTGCAATCAGGAATGGGGCTGGGGCGCGAGGCCTCAGGAGCCATGGCAACGTGGGGCAGGGCGCATCCTGGCACCTGTCCTGTGTCCTACCCAGTCAGGTCCCTGTAGCCAGCAGGCACATCAGAGACTGTATCTTAGTTTTTATGTCCAAATCGGTATTGTTTTCTGAAGAATTATGTTTGTTTTATTTTCTGTGACATGCAACACAGATTTTCATCTTTTGGCTTTCGGCATTTAAACAGTGCGCCCCCTGTCACGGTCTCGGTGTTGCCATGTCGTGAGCATTTAGGTCATAGTTTCTCTCTCTTCTTTCCCTCTTTGAAAAATAGTCTCGCTCCAGACAAGAGGATCCAGAACAATTAAGGCTGAAACAGAAGGCGAAAGAGGTGAGGTGCTCTTGGGGTGGGAGAGCCTTCTCAGCTGCTGGGACCTGTCCCCGTCCCCCGAAACGTGCGCGGGGAGTGGGTTAGTGATGGCGTTGGCAGCATTTCTGTAGACGCGTGAAGTGCTCGCCCAGGTGTCTCGGAGCTGACTGCCCACTTCAGAGCTAGTGTACTTTCTCACTGGTGCGTTCCGTCTGTACTTGTAAATTTGTCCTGAGCTTTCTGCGATGAGCACCACTTGGTTTGTTGTTTTTCTGATTGCAAAATATGCTTTCTGTTCAAAAAACGGTCCAAACATGAAAGAAATTTTAATTTAGAAAATTTGTGCCAACCCCTTGTCTGTGAATCACTTTGTCGAGAGCAGGAAACACGCATGAGGTGACCATCCTTGTTCCCTCTTCACACAGATGCAGCAGCAGGAGCTGGCGCAGATGAGGCAGCGTGACGCCAATCTCACCGCGCTGGCAGCCATCGGGCCCCGCAAGAAGCGGAAAGTGGACTCCCCGGGACCGGGCTCCGGGACAGAGGTACAGCAGCTTGTGGGGGCCGTGGGGCACCTGGCAGCTCACCCCTCGGGTAGTCAGACTCACGTAGGAGAATGGGCGTTCTCACATGCGTGGTTGACACTTTACATTAAAATCGACTTATTTGTGAACATCACAGGGGACGAGTTCTTTCCATAAGAAGTTTAGTCGCATGGTTTAATACGATGAGATGTAGACTGGCTTTGAAAAGAATATGGGCGATTATCACTGTCAGGGGAAGGGCCTTCACAGGAGAGCTGTTCCTACTGGATGGGACAGGGATCAGCATAGGGGACGGTCACTCCCGGCGCCGTGTCAGTTTCCTGCTTTGTTTGTTGGCATATCTTTACAGATAGTTAGAGATCGAACCTTAAGGAACGCTAATTTTGCTTTAAACTGTCAGTTGTTTTTAGGCTAAATTACAGGAAGAGGAAATGTCATCTCTGATTTGTCCCTACTTCTCTACCGTTCCCGGTGTTCTCCGTGCCCTCCTGAGGCCCGTTCTAGTGCAGCACTTACCTGGTCATTATAGGGTAGCGGCTGGCGGTGGAGGCCTTGCTTTTGAATCCTGAAAATGGTTGTATTTTTCTGTTTCAAATAACGTTTTCTCTAAGTATGAAATCCTGGGTTGACAGTCTGTTTTTTTCTTTCAACTCTTTTTAAAATTTAAGATTTAATTTCTCCTACATTCTTGAATAAGCCAAGCAAAACCAGATATATGTCATTTAATTTTATAGAACAACAGACTAAAGGGATAAGTGAATCCAGGAATTAGCCATCCCTGACGTTTTCCCTGTTCTTCGGACCCCTCTGTTGCACCACTGGTTCCTTCCTTTCTAAGGAATGTCCCAGTGCCATGGTTTCTTGACCAGCTCACAAAAGAAGGGAGACTAAATCGCGTGCTTTGCCGAACTGCACACCTATTCTAAACTAGAAACAACCACAGGTGTGTAACCATCCTCCTACTTCTTTAAGCTGTTGTTCCACTGTCTTCCAGGTCCCTGTTCCCTGTACGTCTCACTTCTCTGCCTTTATTTTTTTGAGATAGTCAGAAGTTTGTCTGTGTTGTGTTTAGACTCAGTTCTGTTGATACTTAACCTGCTTGGAGTTCTTAGATCTCTAGGAGAGTATTTTTCCTCAAATTTGGAATATCTTGGCTTTTATTTCTTCAAAATTCTTTTCTGTCGTCTTACTTTTTCCCCCTGGAACTCCCAGTTACATGTACATTCCACCTTTTTTTCAGACTGGATAATTTCTAGTGACTTATCCTCAAGTTCCCCAACCACATCTCCAGGCAGCTGTGAAGCAAGCCCCTTCAGGGAAATTTTCATTGCTAACGTATTCTGAGGTTGTAGGGTTTTCACTTGGGTCTCTGTGGTTTCTAATTCTTGGCTGAGCTTCCCCGTTGCCCCTTGTGCAACCATATTTTCCCATTTTTCTTTCATCCTGTCTGTGAAAGCTATTTGATATCTTTGTCAAGTCTAACATCTGTGCTGTCTCAGGCTCATCTCAGGTTGCCGTTTCCCCCAACTGAAGGTCATACTTCCTGTTTCTCTGTGTGTCTAGTGATTGTTGATCAAGTGCTGGCTATTGTGTCTGATGTGCTGGTTGACTCTGGATTTTGTCTTCCTCTGAAGAGCGTTGTTCATGTTTCAGCAGGAAGTCCTGCCACTCGGCTGGTTTTTCACTTTGGTGTTGGAAAGGGTCTGTAGGAAGCTCATGGGGTCTCAGAAGCCCCTCTGACCTAGCAGACTCACCTGCAAGCTCTGCCTTCCCCGCCAGGTTGGTTTTAGGTTTTTGGAGGGTGGAGGGTGGGTCTTGACTCCTGGGTGCCAGGAGTGTGGAGGGTTGTGGCTCACCACAGAAGTACTGCACTATAGCGCTTCCCTGGTCTGCCCTCTCCCTTAGCTCCTTTACTCTCAGTTCAGGAAGAACCTGTGTATTTGATACTGATGACTAGTTTCTATGCTGACATCGGTTTTGTCATTTTGTTTTTCTGAATCTCACTCTACCAGACTTTTTTGGAATGGTTCATGGAGACACCGTTCCCCAAGTTCTCACATCTTGATAACTGCCTTTTCCATTTGAAGGTCAGTCTGACAGCCATAAATCCTTGGCTCACATTTCTTTCCTTGAGAACCTTACATGTGTCACTCCAGATACTGGTTTCTAGGAGAAAGTGCTGTCCAGGTCTGATGATACTCCATTTCTCATGTGTATCATGTTCTTTTTTCCCAAAGATGCCCAGAGAATTCTTTTCTTTAAGCTTTTCATTTACGTGGAGTTGGTTACACTGGATTGGCCTTTTCAGTGTAGGTATGTCCTTTTAGCATGCAGCATCAGATCTTACTTCATTCAGGAACACTTTCTTTAATGGTGCCTTTCTATTTTGTTTTCCTTTTCAGAGATTCCCATTACTCTATGTTGTACTTTCTTTGCTTGAATCTTTTCAATCTTTTTTTTTTAAGTTATACTTTTCATTTTTTCACCTTTGTAATTTCTTCTTAAGTTGTTATTTGTTGTGCTTCTTTGCTCTTGTGTTCTTTTTAGTTTAGTCTTCATTTCTCAGATGAAATTTTGTTTCTAATTTCTAATTCTTGGTTTTGTCGCCTCATCTCTAAGTTTTGTCAGTTCTGATTTTTGTTGTTTCATGCTTGTCATTATTTCCTTAATGTCTTTTAGTTTGTTTTGAATTAGCACATTACAGTTTTCATCTGTTTTTTGTCGTCTGTAGGGATGTTATCTTGCTCCTTTTTCTCCTTTTACCTGTAGTGTCTTGTATAGGATTTGATGCCGATGCTTTCAGTTGCTCACTTTTGTGAATTTGTTTTCTTGAACTTTTAAGAGGCAGTGTGGTTTGAGGGAAGTTTGTGACTTGATTGGGTTGTTTCCATGGTGATACAAGTGTGGGTGCTCATGTTCTGAGAGTCCATGGCTCAGCTCCCCACCCTATCTTTCTGCACCTTTCTCTGTTCCCACTGCCCCCTCCTGCTCAGCTTGATTTCCTGACCGGGAGCCTGGCCAGTCCTGTAAGGCTTCCCAGCACTGGGCTGCTGTGTGAGTAGACAGAGCCTCCCAGGTTTAGCTCCTGCTCTTGAATGAGTCATTGCTCTTCCAGTGAAGGCCTGCTGGCCCCTGGGTTGCAGACTTGGTGGTGCTGGTGGCCTTTTTCCGACTTGCCCTGCATGGTTTTACAATACCATTGAGGCGTGTGACTGCTGTGGTTCACCTTCACTGGCTTTGTTCTCAAGAGTGTCTGCTGGTTGTTCTGGGTTTTATATACTAGAGGCCCGGTGCATGAGTTCGTGCACCGGTGGGTTCCCTAGGTCTGGCCTATGCCCTCTTGCAATCCGGGACCCCTAGGGGGATGTCGGAGGCTGGGGCACGGATTTGGCCCGATTCCCACAGGCCAGGCCGAGGGACCCCACCAGTGCATGAGTCTGTGCACTGGGCCTCTAGTATGCATATAAGATCTTTGGTTAATCTCTTCCCGCCCCTCCCCCCTTTTCCCCTTCCCTCTGAGATTCATCAGTCTGTTCCATGTTTCCATGCCTGTGTGTTGAGCATCTGCCCCCTGGTGGTCAGTGCGTGTCATAGCTACCGGTCCAACGGTCCAATGGTCGCTTAGGCTTTTATCTATATAGATGGGCCTTTGGCAAGATGCTAAAAATGCTGCCCCTGTTATCATCTCCCTTGGATATGTTGATGAACTTCTTTCAAAGTGTTTTTATTTTAAAATAGTTTCAAACCTACAGAAGAATTTTAGGCCTAGTACAAAGAACACCCTTCATTCAGATTTTCCATTCTGAACACTTATCACATTTTCTTCTTTGCCCTGTCTCCCCCACCCCCATGTCTGTGTGCATGTGCATTTGTGTATTATATATATAGTATTGTACATTTACAGAATGGAGCAGAAGTAGGTTTATAGTTGTGAGTACACGAAACACCGAGTTTCTTCTTTTATTATTGTATTGTTCTCCATATGTACACACCCACACAATGTTTCTGATATGCTGTTCTGTCACCCCCACGTGCATCGATGCTGCCAATCCAACCTTGTCATGGGGGAGTCAGCACGGATCCGGCCACCGGCCAGTCCTCAGACTGGTCACATTTCGCAAGCTGTCCTGGCAGCGTTGGTCTCCTTTTCTCTTTGGTCCAGTTTGCGTGCCTTGTTAGTCTCTTCTGAGTGTCCCTATGTGGGACAGGTTTAGAGGTCAGGCCTTGGGCTCAGGATCACTGGTGCTCTGCTGTGGTCATCAGTCAGTAGGCCCCCATGTTGACCTGGTGACCTCGATGCCACCTGGTTCAGCTGGCGTCTGCCAGGTCACTCCTGTGAGCACTCATGCTGCGCCCTCAGAGAGATCAGTCCTTAGTGAGGAGATGTTGCAGGGCTGTGCAGACCTCCTTCCCACCAGACCTCTAGCCTTAGCACCCTCACAACTGCCACCTGCACGCCGACACCACAGGTGCCAATTGGGGTTGTCTGTTGTCACACCTTCTCCATCATTAGCTTCTCTCCTGTAAGAAGAGCTTTGCCTTCTCCCTCATCCCTTCATCCTCATCTGTTCACCATGCGCGGACTGGCGGATTCCTGTTGCTCTCAGTGGGTGGTAATCAATCCTTTCATTATTTCTAGATGGTCAGTGGAGGCTTCTTCAAGCTGCTCTCTATATCCTTTTGAAATGTCGCCTTATTCCTCAGGCATCCCATTTCTACTGGCGCAAGGGCTCCGGGCACCCCGCCAGCAGCTGGTCCAGAGCCCTGGTTCCTTTCAGGGCGGCGCCTGTGCATACGTGCGTGTACGTGTGTGAGCGTATGTGCATGCTGAGTGTTGTGCGTGTGCCTGCATGTGCTTACATGTGTGTGTACTACGTGTCGTGTGTGCATATGTGCAAGCATGTGTGCGTTCGTGTGTGTGTGTGTGTGTGTGTGTGTGTGTGTGCGCTATGTGTCACGCGTGCCCCTTTCAGTATCTGAAGCCAGCTCAGTGTTGACGTCGAAATGGAGACTGGGTTGGGTACCCCAGGGCCTCTCTCCAGCGCGCTGCCCTGGCCTATGCCCCTCCTGGTGGAAACTTGGTTTCTGTTATTCTCAGTGTGTGCGGTGTTTTGCTTATGAAACTGATTTCCCGACCATGTCAGTGGCTCGGGTCCCTGTGCGAGGATGGGAGGGCAGGTTCCCCGGAAGAGTGTTTTGACTTAGGTGGTGAAATATCCAGGAAAACTCTAAAGGACAGACAAGGCACAGTGCTTCCACATGGGTGGGGGCGCGGGCGAGGGCGGAGACCCGCCTGAGGACGGGGAGCCAGATGAGCGGGTGGGAAGCTTGTCACCAAGGACGGCTGGGGGGTCTCCCCGCAGTGTTGGCGTTGCCCGTTTGGACTTCAGAAAAAGTTGTGTTATACGTGCGATGGTCAACACCAAGCCCAGTATTTTAAGTCCTCTCTCTGCCTCTCTATTAGAGATAGTGCTCAGTCTCTTGTCTTTTTATTCCCAAGTTTAGGATTATTTCCTCAGGGTATTTTTTTTTAATACTTTTTATTTTGAACTAATTTTTACACACATAGAAAAGTTGCAGAAACTTTGGGAAGTTTTTTTAAAAGTTTTGGATTATTTTGTTTTTGTTTTTAAATATATTTTTATTGATTTTAGAGAGGAAGGGAGAGGGAGAGAGAGATAGAAGCATCAATGATGAGAGAGAAGCATTGATCAGTTGCCTCCTGCACGCCCCCCACTGGGAATCGAGCCCGCAACCCAGGCATGTGCCCTTGACCGGAATCGAACCTGGGACCCTTCAGTCCGCAGGCCAACGCTCTATCCACTGAGCCAAACTGGGTAGGGCGAGAGTTTTTATATATCTGTCACCCAGCATTCCTTACTGTGTGTCATTGGTATTATACTGTTCACTGAGGACTCTATTTTGTTTTTCAGAATGTAATTGTTTAAATTAATAAACTTTTTCTAAAGTGGTTTTAGGTTCACAGCAAAATTGAGAGGAAAGTACAGAGTTCCCTGTAGCCCCTGCCCCCCCTACTCACAGCCCACCTGACGGGGCATTTGTAACAGTCAGTGACCCTGCATTGACACCCCCCAGAGCCCACGGTGTGCACTGGGGTCACTCTCGGGGTTGTACGTTCTGTGGGTCTGGACAGATGTGTTACGATGTGTGCCCACCATCATAGTACCACACAGAGTAGTTTCACGGCCCTAAACTCCTCTGTGCCCCCCTTGTCCATCCCTCCCCCCAGCCCCTGGCCGCCATGGTCTTCACTGTCTCCACTGCGCTGCCTTTTCCCGATGTCGCACAGCTGGAGTCACACAGTCTGTAGCCTTTTCAATTGGTTTCTGTCATTTAGTCATGCATTTCACGTTCTTCTGTGTCTCTTCATGGCCTAACAGCTTATTTTTTTCGGTGCTAAATAATACCCCCGTCTGGGTGGACCACGGTGACTCACCCACCCACCTGCGGGAGGACGCCTGGGCTGCTTCCCGTCCTGTCAATCAAGAACAAAGCTGCTGTAAACGTCGGTGGGCAGGTTTTGTGTGGACATCAGCTTTCAGCTCCTTTGGGTAAATAGCAGGGAGCGTGACTGCTGGGTCCCACGAGTCTGTTCAGTTTGGTAAGAGACCACCCAGCTGTCTTCCAAAGTGGCTGCGCCCCTGCCTTCCCACCAGCAGTGAAGGGGAGTTCCCGCTGCTCCGAGTCCTCGCCGGCACTTGGTGGTGTCAGTGCTCTGGGTTTTGGCCGTTCTGATAGGTGTGCAGTGGAATCTCATTGTTTAATTTCCATTTCCCTGATGACTAGGACGCGGAGCATCTTTTCATTTGCTTCCCCGTCATCTGTGTATCTATTTGGTGAGGGGTCTGGGCAGGTCTGGGCCCATTTTTAATCGGGTTCATTGTTTCTTATTGAATGTTCAGAGTTGTTTGTATATTGTGGATAACAGTTCTTTATCAGATGGATCTCTTGCAACTTTTTCCTCTGGGGCTGCAGGGGCCTCGCTGTGAAGTTCCTGCCTGTCCCTTTGTGACTGCTGTCCTGGGAGACACGGGACTGCACTGCTGTCCTGGGTCTCGTCATCAGTCACTCGTGGTGACCTCCTTCAGGTTGGCTCCTGTGTCCTTCAACACGACCCATCACTTTTTAAAGGTTTTCTTTCTCACACTACAGACTGTTCCAGGCTTATTTTACTTTTCCTGCCATGACTAAGAGATCAGCCATTTCTCCAAGGAGCCCTATTCATTTTATTGGAGAGCCATGTTTGGGGATCAGGACCTGGGCCCCGGGAGCTCCTGCTCCTGGGATGTGCTGCTTTCAGCCCCCGTGGCTTCCGCATGCACACACTCGTCTGTGTTGTGTTGTTCCTGCCCACGCACACCTAGACTGAACGCAGTAGATTTGTACTTGCACCTCAGGGTTAGTCTGAGGTCACAGGCTCCTCCCAGCAGCCCCTCCTTCCTCTGGGCTGACTGGCCTGTTCCGTCCTAACGGGCAGGTAAAGGGTTCAGAGTTGCCAGCCCTGTGAGATGTCCCGTTGGGAATGTAGGTTGTCGTGGTCCTTGTTCTGTTTAGTCTCACAGTGTCACTCTGAAGTTACTTAGATGGGCTCGCCCTCCCAGGGGCTGTCCCCGCTGGCATGCAGTGACCTTCTCTGGTTGCTGTCGGCGTGCCATGGGACTCCCACATCTGGGTTGATTTTCATGGCTTGTTTTCAGGTGAAGCGTTGCTGTGCCTGACAGTCTGAGCTGTACACACGCAGGTGCTGGTCCCTCACCTGCCTCCTCGTTTCCGCTCAGCACTGTGTGTTCTGGGGTCCCTTCCTCCTTCCCATCTGCAGCTGTATTCCAGCGGTTACTTTGGCACTTAAATCTTTCTCAGTGTTTATTCCCCTGGTTTTCACTTACCTGTTTACTATTCAGCTTATTCATTTTTCTTGACCTTCAGCCTCACCTGTTGGCTGTCGGTTGTCAGTGAACTCAGCCTATCCCGTTCCCTCCCCTCCTCTTCTGTGTCACATCAGTTCTCCTCTGTCACAGCGTAGGACACTTGTCACTAGTCCTCCCGCCTCATCCTTTCTTTGGTGTTGCTGCACATTCTCGTATTCCAGGCGCTCATTTCCAGTCTGTGATGTGCTGTCTGTCACCTGTCAGGATGGTGCCGTCCTGTGACAGAGTCTGCATGCAGCCTTGGGGCACGGTCTCCATGTTTGTACGCTGAAAGGGGCTTGCTTTGGCCGGGGATGGAGGACGGCAAGCTGGCTAGGAGTGCTGGGCCCGTGCTGCCTCTCAGGGCTCAGTGCAGCTCTGTGGCCGCCTGGCTGTGCACGTGGGCTGTGAGAAGCCTGATGCCAGGCTAACTCTCTTGTCTTCAGAGTTTGTTTCCTCTTTCTACCAGGGGACTGAGCTTTGACTCTGAAACTAAGTGTTAGGAGGTCACGGCAGTGAGTTTTTGTGGTTAATTTTCCCAGGCCCTTTCAGTGTGGGGTGTTGCTCTTTGTCTGTCCTGGAGGGTTTGCTTGGATTGTAGTTCAAGTCCTAGTGCTGGCCTGCCTGCCCTCTTCAGGGCTCCCACTTCCCCTGCCCTTTTCCCGACCCTTTTCATTTTCCTCACCTCCTTTCCTGCCTTTCTACACTTTTATTTGTCTGTTCTCCCCTGTACACTTTGCAGTGATTTTACTCATTTCTGAGCTACCTTTGTCTTTTCTGTCCATTTAAAAAAAAATCCTGACCCGCGGATATTTTTCCATTGATTGTTAGAGAGAGTGGAAGAGAGAGGGAAAGACAGAGAGAAACATCGATGTGAGAGAAATACGTCGATTGGTTGCCTCCTGGACAAGCCCTGACTAGGGCCCTGACCGGGGAGGAGCCTGCAACTGAGGTACATGCCCTTGATCAGAATCAAACCCAGGACCCTTAGGTCCACAGGCCAATGCTCTATCCACTGAGCCAAACCAGCTAGGGCTCTTTCCATTTCTTTTCTTGTGTTTAATTAACTCTCCTGGTTTTAAATTTGTTTCTGCTGGTTTTAGATTTGTTTCTTTCCTAATTTTTGAGTTTTTGATTTAAGGTGGTTTTCCTATTCTCAAATGCTTACATCTATATTGTTTATTGTTGAAAGTGTCCTCCTAGTTTTCTTGTGTTTCCAGACAGTTTGCCTCTGACCGTGTGGGATCGTGTGCTCTGATTTTTGCAGCGTTCTTCAGGGCCTTGCGAGGCTTCTCTTGTTTGGTGTTTTACAAGATGAATGGGCGGACGGCTCCCTCTTCTGGCAGCATTTCAAAGTCGGGGTCGCTGGGCAGGTTTTTTGTTTGGTTAGAGTTAGACTGAGGGGAGGGCTCACCTGTCCTTTGATGGGGACATTCTCGTCTTGTAGGACCTTAACTTGTCCCCACTCAGTCCCCCTTCACTCTCACACACTTGAGTTATGTCCAGGGTCACTCCGTCTAAGCTAGGAACAGATGCTCTTTATCTTTGGTCCTGTGGGTCCTTCGGCTGCAGGGCTGGGCTGTCCTGACGTCCAGGCCAGGGTTCTTCCTCAGGTTCCTTTTACCTCCCAAGGCCGGACCCTCCTTTGGAGCCAGGTGCCGTAGTATGACCTGAACATTGCCCTCCGATTGGGGAGAAGTAGAAAAATAGCTCCCCTCCCCTGTAATTAGAAGGAATCTGAGTGTCAGGGAGGGTGCCTTGACACCGGGTTTTTATAAAAGTCAAGAGAAGCAGGAGAAGTGCTGGTTTCGTGTGTTCTTTGACCTCAGAACCCTGGCTGGAGGTGTGCGGCCACACCCATGGGCCCTGTGGGTGCTTGCCCATCAGGATTTTTTTGTAACAGTTTTGATTTCCAAAAAAAATATTGCATTAAAGTATTTGTCTTTTTTTGAAAAGAAATACGGTTGACTTACAACATTGTATTAGTTTCAGGCATACACAGTGACTTGCTATCTATATGCATTACAAGGGAGCCCGGTGATAAGGCTGTCACCGAGCACATAGGTCACGTCCCTGTGACCTACTCCATAACTGGGAGTTTGCGTCCCTAGTCACCTTCCTCGGTCTCACCTGCTCCCACCCCTTGGCCATCATCAGTTTGTCTCTGCCCATGACTGTTGCTATTTTGTTTGCTCATTTGTTTTGGTTTTTAGAAAATATTGTTCATGTTGATTTCTGACTTTTAACAGTTTTAGCTGCTCAGCTGTTCTGAAAGCAGAAACACAAACATGGTCCAGGTTGATAGTGTGTGTCAGAGACACATGGTCCGTGATGTAGGTGGTGCCTCTGTTCCTCCGAGTGACACACACCTGCCTCCGTGAGCTCAGGTGGGGGAGAGGCCACTGTCCGATAGCCTCCCAGCTTTCCTGCCCGACACTGGCCTCTGCTCTGCGGGCTGACCTGTTGCCTCCTCTAAGCTGTGTTGACAGCACAGCCTTTTCAGGAGCGCTGTTTGGCTCTTACATGAACCACTCCATTGGGTAGTTCTTTCTGACAAGGAGAAGCAGTCATGGGAGGGCTGCGGGGCTGGGAGCTGTTGGGGGGCCTAAGGGGGTGCACAGACAATGTAATTTATTGGTGGAAGATGTGCCTGAGATGCCTGGGACCACCAGGTCCCCTGGGGAATGAGCTTCAGGTAGGGGGACCGGGCATGGCCTCACCTGCCACCTGCTGGCCGCCTGCAGTGCTGCGGCCTCGCCCCTCTGCTCCCACCTTAAACCTGGAGAAAATGCTGTAAAAAACGCCATGGTGATTGTGCACTTGAACTATACACGAGCAACTTTAACCATCAGACTCAGAGACTTAGTTTCCACTCCACTCGGAGACACGAGAGCCGTGCAGTGGGAGTTGTGTGGTTTGTGCCTGAGTGTGCGATGGAGGCGATGGATGTGCTGAGACCACGGATGCTGCTGCTGCTGGGCCCACAAAGTGCTTCTGGGAGGACCCCCAGACTCCGTCTCTACAAGTGCCAGAGACTCAGACCCATGCCGGGTGCCCAGGGTACAGGCTGCATCCGCTCAGACCAGCAGGGAGTCCCTCTCTTGTCCAAGTGACCACGGAGTGCTGCAGCCCAGCCAGCTGACCACCAGCCTGTCCAGTTCCAGACCTTGTGGCGTCAGGAATGTGCCTCTGTCAGTGAAGTGGGGATGACACTCTGGCCCCAGGCATCGGCCCCGCCTGAGCCTCCAGATGCGTGGAGATTGGGGACATTGACCACAAGCCCAGGAGCCGCTCTGCTGTGCCCTTGGGCAGGAGCCACCACCTCTTCCCTCCTTAGGCCACAGGGGTCGGAGAGTGAGCTCTGGGGAGCTTGGGGCTAGTGTTCTGGGGTGCGGCCCTGCAGGTTGGTGTGGGTTCCTGCCCCTGTCTTGCCCCACCCTGTGGGGACTCATAAAGCACTTCAGCTCAAGGAGTGTGCCTCTGGGATGGGGCTGTCCCAGCCTGGCTTCCTCTACAGTCAGGGTTCCTTGGGACACTAAGGGAGACTCGATTTGCCCCCAGACATGCCATCCTGGGGCCCTCATCTGGCCCTGCCCTTTCTTCTGCCCTGAGTTCTGACTACCCTGTGCACCACTAACTCGGCTATCTCTCCTTTGTCACCAGGGGTCCGGCCCGGGCTCTGCAGTCCCCGGCAGCTCCGGCGTGGGAACCCCCCGACAGTTCACACGACAAAGGATCACGCGGGTCAACCTCAGGGACCTCATATTTTGTTTAGAAAATGAACGCGAGACAAGCCATTCACTGTTGCTCTATAAAGCGTTCCTTAAGTAGCACAGGACCTGCGGCATCTCGTTAGAGACGCCTGGGGACATTTTTATATATTTGCAGATTACGCCTTTTTGTAACAAGCAAATGGGATATTGTTTAAAAAACAGCCACCTCTTTGCAATGGAACCGTTTTATATTCCTGTTTCTAAGTCAACTCTTCAGTCCGGAAGAAAACAAGTTTCTGTAACAGAGAAAACAGAGGCCCATGGGCACTCTTAACGGATAACTAAATCCTAACTCATCTTTGATTGAGTGGCCTTCTTGCCAAACAAGCCATATATAGAAGCTGACAGAATCGTTTAGCAAATAATTAGCTGCCCTATGTCGCCTCCCAGCGGCTTTTACATTATTTGTGCATTTGGTTTTAGTTCAGCCCCACTTACTGCCTAGGTGTGTGTCTGCAAGCCAATGACCTCATTTCATTTATTTTATTTTTGTATCAGTCAGTTGGCAAAGCAAACTGATTTTTAGACTATTTATCCCCCTTCCCCGTTCAGCACTAGGAACACGGCCCACCACGGCCTCTGGGTGAGTCACTCTCCTGCCTCACGGAGCCGGCCTGGCGGCTCCTGGATGTGTGGCCGGCATCTGTACAAATGCATTTTATTTGCTATAGTTTGTAAAGCTGTAAAGTTAAAAGAAATGAAAACCTTTTCAGCATAAATATATTTTACTTGCACTGTGTTTTTTAGCTAAAAGTGAAAACTTAGATGAAATAAAATCAAAGTTGAGAAGAATCATCAAAAGACTTTCTCAGTGTGAATCAAGTGTTGAGAATGGCTGGTGTATTTTGTCAGTAATTGTACATATTTTGGCACATAACATGAAACGCCTCTGTAAACTGTAATTATTTTGCTAAGAGACTGTGTGCGAGCTGTGGGCCCTTTACAGATGCCCAGAGCAAGCCCCTTCTTTGTACCTATTTTTTTATTACAAATATACTAATTGGTTCTTTATATTTTCAGAGGTTATTGTATTAAATTGTCTATTGATAGTACTTTTATGACTGTAAATACTTGGCTTTCTCCGTGGGAGCCTCGCAGTAGACTGATTCGCCAGAGTGGGAGCTGAAAGATCAGTATTTTTTACCGACACCTGAGAACTGTTACACCTTTTATTTTGTCTTTTAGGAAATCCCGTCTTTCCATTTTTTCATGTAAATTTTGCACAGTTACTTGTTCATATGTAAATATTTTACTTTCAAAAATGAAGTTTTTAATTGCTATTGTTTTATATAGGGTTGAAAGAAAATTAACTCCTTTATTAAAAACAAATTTATCTGTATTTGTTTTGCCTATTTTTCCCAGTTTCCAGTTTTAGATGCTGCCAGAGACTCAGCTCTGGCTCTGCTGAGGTGCTTACTTATGAGCCACTTGTTAGAACCAGTATCTAAGCCCCTGCGACTCACCGAGCAAGGACTCACCTCCACGGACGGGCGCCCACGGTGCAGAGTAAGGCCTGGCAGAGCTGAGCTCACACCTTGGTGGGCTCTCAGTCTGGGCCACCCCACGGGACACAGATGGCCTTGTGCTGTGTGGACAGCAGGGCTCTTGTCCCTGCAGACGAGCTGGGGCCCAGCTGGGTGAGGCCAGGTAAGGCCTGTGGTGGGCCCTGCTGGTGAGCCTGTGCGGGCGGCCTGGATGGCCAAGCCCCGATGAGGACCCACGACCACGGAGGAAGGTGGGGTCTCCTGGCGGCCCTGCCTCGGGTGTATCTAAGGGGTCAGGTAGGACCCCCTGCAAGGCTCAGGGGTCACATCCACAGCAGGGCACTGCCTCTTGAGCCATAAGTGACCAGTCGTTGGCTCAACTGGAGTTGGTGTCCACTTCTCACATTCAGTTTAGCTGGTTGGATGGATCTCCAGCAATATGTGGGCTTATTTACAAGTCACACTGGAAACCACTGCTCTCAGAGCGGTTCCTGCTGTGCCGGCCGCGGCTGTGCAGCCAAGCCCAGCACATGGGGCTTCCACAGTGGACATCTGCCGTCCAGGTCTGCAGGCTGGGTGTCCGAGAGGCGATTCGTTTCAGGCCCCTCCCCCAGCTCCTGGCTTGCGGCATCTCGGACGGTCCTGGGCTTGGGAAGCATCACCCCTTCACCTCTGTGTGGTGTTTTCTCCCTGTGCGTGTCTGTGTGTGTGTCTGAGTCTCCCCTTTTTATAGCCACCACGAGTCTCAGAGTCATCGTGAGGCAGCGTTGGGACGCGGAGGGACCTGTGACAGCCCGGGCTTCCTGGGAGTCGGGAGGGGCTTGGTGCTGGCCATGGTGCAAACGTCAGAACTTGTCGAACTGCATTCCATAAGCACATGTGCAGTTTATTGCACATCAAACACATCTCATTGAAGATGCAGAAGTAGATGAATGTGAATAAAAAACAAAGCTGTGTTCCTGTGTGAAGACACTTGGCTGGGACGTGGTGAAGGCAGGAGTGGCAGTGTGTGTGTGTGGGGGGGGTTGGGCGCAAGTCCAGAGGGCGGGCGCAGGGTCTCTGGGGTGCTCTTGGGACCCCTCCCCAGCGCGGGGGTGTCTGGGTGGCGGGGGTGCCTCGCCCAGGTGACATTGCTGGAGGCCATGGCCAGGAGGCCACAGGGGAGGCTGGGGCTAGTGCATCCATTGAGGACACGCAGGGACCGCACTCCAGCATTGAGGCCACCAGGTGCCAGCCAGATGGCAGCATGGGCCCCCAGGACCTGGGCTTACCTGGGGGCAGGGTACACTGGGAGGAGAATGCAGAAAGGGAAGAGGTGGCTTGACATGGGTGGGAGCTGGGGGCAATGGATGAGGGTCATGGAGGCTCATGGGGGCCGGGCAGAAGGGCCAGGCACAGGAGTCTGGGCACACAGGACACATGGGAGGTGGGGCAGGTGGCAAGGGTCAGGGACTTGAGCATTGGGGGGTGGGGTGCACGGGGGTGGGGATGTGCAAGTGCCAGTCACCTCTTGGAGCTGACTAAGCTCTTTCTGCTAAGGGAGTGGCACGTGGGGTCAGGGTCGGCACCCTGCCCTCCTGAGGATAAGCCAGGGATCTGTCCAGTGGGCACAGGCCCTCCCCTCACGCTTCCTTTCCAGCAGCTTCTCCACACCCATAGCCCTGACCCCAGACTCAGATGACCTCCTGAGAGAACCCAGACCCAGGTTCATTTTGGTGGGGGTGGAGGGAGAGGTGCAGAGGAGGCTGGGCGGTGGCATTAAAATTTCGATTTTTCAATGTCAACAATTGTGGTCGATTGAAAAATGGCCCCAAAAGATAGGTCCCAATCCCCAGAGCCCCGTGCTGTGACCTTATTTGGAAAAAGGGTCTCTGGGTGTAAGTTAAGGGTTTTGAGGTGAGGCCATTGTGGGTCCTAAATCCAGTGACAGGTGTCCTTAAGAGGGAGGCGAGGGAGGTTAGAGAAGCCTCATGAAGACAGAGGCAGAGACTAGGGCGATGCAGTCCCAGCCCCGGCCCGGGGCTGCCGAAGTTGGAACAGGCAGGTGGGTGTTCCCAGAAGGAGCCTGGCCCTGGGTCAGCCCAGTGACACCGGGCTCGGACTTCGGGCCTCCAGATCTGGGAGAAAAGAGATCTGTGTCAACTGCCCAGCATGTCCTGTCACAGTGACCCAGGAAACACACCAGCACTTAGTTCAGTGTTTGGGGTGAGCTGGAGAGAACAAACCTTGGCTGAGGCTGGGCCTCCTGGGTCCGGGGCACACACCCTGTGAAGTGGGCTCAGTCTCATCATGGCCAGAGCCCCTCAGCGGCTGGCATTGCTGCCAGGCGGCTTCCTCTCGGCAGCCGAGGGAAGAGAGGTGGCTTGACATGGGTGGGGGCTTCACGTGGCTGGCCACGGCCGGGTGACAGGGGTGTGGAGGGTGCACACCGAGGGGCTTCTCCACCACCCCTCCCAGCAGGCCCAGCTGATCGGTGTTGGGCAATGGCTCCTGACCCCGGGCCTCAGTTTCCATGGCGACCATTCCCTAAATTTAAAAGGAAGGGAAAGGCAGGGTGGCTGAAGCAGAGGTCACTCATGGCTCCAGGTGCAGCGAGCTCAACCCTCCTGCCTGGTCCCTTAGCATGCTTCTGGAAGTTTCTCTGCCTCCCTTCCCCACATCACCTCCAGATCCCTCCATGGGTACTGAGCCCCCTGCTCTTCGGGGACTCCTCCCCCAGCTGGATGACCTTGGAAAGTAAGAGGCCAGTGCTCAGGAGCCCGGCCAGGCCCTGCCAAGAGCTGGAGACAGACCAGAGGAAATATTCAAGGAAAAGCACATAAGTAAAATAATTCAGTTGCTTTAAGAAATCAATGAAACGAGGGGTTGTGAGGACCACAGGAGGGTCTTGGGCAGAAAAGCTTCCCCCACAAAGGAGTCTGAGGACTCAGCACCCCAGGTTCTCCCAGCCTTGCAAGGGGGAGGCCACCGAGAGGAGCTGGAGATGCCGCGGGGCCAACCCCTGGGCGTCTCCGCATGGCCCGCTCAGCAGGGAGGGATGTGCCAAGGGACCTCCTTGTGCCTGGAGCTCTGTCCCCACTCTCATCCTTGAGGTTTCCAAGCAGACAATTTATTCCTAAGCAGCAGAAGCTGCTGCAGGCGTCTGAAGCCACGGCCACCAGACCCACACCTGGAGGGTCAGCACCACGGACAGCTCCCTGCAGCCGCCCTGAGCCGCAGCAGGTGAGTGAGAGTGCTGGGGGCCTGGTGGTGGGCATGCGTTGGGGCTGTGATACGGGGTGTGTGTGTGTGTGTGTGTGTGTGTGTGTGAGACAAGGAGCACTTGGGTTGGGAGGGAGGGTAGAGGAAGAGGCCCGCCTGAAGTCTGCCCCTGTGTGTGACCTGTCACTTGGCCACACCCCACTCCCTCGGCCCTTTAGTAGGCGCCCAGGGCAGGTCCAGGTTAGCCGGGTGCCCCGCAGGGCTGTCGTGAGAACCCTGTGAGCTGTGGGATCGATGAGTAGCATGTTCCTGGGACAGTGGCCCCACAAATTAGAGTGGGAGTTAGAGTGTGTCTCCCAATCTCACCATGAGATGCTTTGTCCTGGCCTCAGTGCTGGCAGATTCGTGCGGGATAACTGTGGCCAGCCCCCATGCCCCCACACCCATAGCCCTGCTTGGGGGGTATCTCTGCTCAGGGGCATTTCCCACACCTGGGTCCTGCCTCCGTCACCATCCCCTAGCCTGGCCTTGATTATCAGGGGCTAGGGCAGCTCCTGGGGACCTGTGATGAGCAGCATGTAGGCGGGCAGATGGGGTAGGGACGTGTGCATGTGGGACAGAAATTTCCCTCAGGGCACCAGGGTCTGGGTTAGATGGGACAGGAGGTGGGCACCTGCCGGGCCCCGCCTCTGGGCCAGCCAGCCCTCTGCTGTGGAGCCTGTGTACACCAGCAGCCTTCCCCCAGGGCCTGGTGCTGGGCCTGGTTACAGGAACGTTTGTCCCACCGCAGGAGCAGGCCACAGCACTCGCCTAGTTGTGACTGTAAGGAGCTGCTCTGCTCCCAACCTTAAAATTAGCAAGTGGCTCATTGTGCCTGTAATGGTCACCTGCACTGGGATTGCTGTGGATGCAAATTTGTGGCCCAGGAGAGGCCTGGGAGGAGTGCTGGGGTCCAGACCAGCTCTGGGTGTGACTGTGCCACTTAGTGGGGTTTCCCTGAGGAGGGTGGAGCCTCTGTGGGTCCAGCCTCCTGGTTGTCTTTGGTGTGTGGCCTCTGCCAGCTGGCTCTGCAGCTCCTCCAGCTCAGACTCAGGCTGGGGATCAAAGGCAGGCTGGGTACATGACCAGGCTGGGCCAGTCGGAGAGCTTTCCAAGGATAGTGAGCCTGGGGGTTAGGGGGTGGACTACCTGTCTTTGGGTTCACAGTCTGGGGTGAGGGAGGCCTGAGAATTGTAAATTTGAGCCAGATTTCCATGGTCTCATGGAGGTTTACTTTGGGGTAGGAGAGGGATATGTGCTATTTTAGTTTGTTAGCTTGCATTGGGTCATCTAAGAACTTTGAAATATTGAGACACAGTGATGTGGACCTGCATTTGCACACTTTCCCTGGGCCTCAGTGTGAGGGGCCTGGCCGTTTCTGTCTGTGCTCCCAGAGCCCAGAACAGCGCCAGGGACAGAGCAGGTGCGCACACAGCATTTGCTGAGTGGACAGATCCCACCGACACCAAACCCTACAAGCTTGTCCACCCCGCGTCCGAGTGCCATCCGCCTTTGACCACGGGGACAGAAACAAGCCAGAGGAGGCAGCTATTTCAAAGGGGACTTTATTCACTCCTCAGAGCAGCATGCGGCGCCTGGCCGCTGCGGGACAAGCGTGCACTGCTCCTCACTCAGCAGCAGGACTCACCGCTGCACTGAAAACACTGAAAACATGGACGCGTTTCCCTTTTTTCCTGTTTTTTTTCTTCTTTTTTTTTGGTACAAAATGATACAAACAACAATACAAAATAGTTGTGCTGTTGACGATTACAAAAGAAGTCGGAACGTTTGTCTCACTGCGCAATGCTCAGAGTTGCAGCGCGAATACATCACACTCCAGTATCTTTCGCCAAAACAACCACAGTCATGCGGGCTGCTACACGTTTTGTCCTTTTTCAAAAGAAACATGCAAAAAAGAACCCGAATGGAGAGGGAGAAAGGAAAGCAGAACGCGTTCCAGTTGCACAGAGATGTGGCCAGCGAGGCACCGGGCCGCCTGTGTACACCACTGTGCGCGAGCTGCGTCCCGGGCGCCCTGTGCGCGCGAGGCTTTGTCGTGGTTGCGGTGCTACTCCTGTGAGCACCGACTGCTCCCTCCCCAGCTCCTACCAGAGCTGTGCTCCCGGGGCCTGTGTGGGCTGTGCTCTCACTGGGGGTCTCCGGGCCTGGCACCCTGACACTTCGGATGTGCTGAAGGACATGAGGAAGCGCAGACCTGCTTGGCAGACATGGCGGCCCTGGACTGGGGTGCCAGTGACCAAGGTCAGGGCCTCCTGACACTGCCCTGCAGCACTGGACTCTCCTGCTCACAGAACAAAACTTCCCCAGTAACCAGCCACGCCCCAGCTCTTTGCCATCGCTGAGTCCGGGCCCAGGCCACCTCCCTGGTCATGGACTCGCCAAATCTGTAAGCTACATAAGAGACGTTCGACACTGATTGTACGCTTAGCTAATGCTAACTCGTTGGCCTCAGAAGAGTTCCAGCATGGATCTGGATCTGGGAGGGGGTGGGCACCCATCTTTCTTTGGCCCCCGGGGGCTGCCGGGGTGGGAGGGAGAGGGCACAGCTGTCCCGCTGTCTGGGAGCAGGGACAGGCATGGGAAGGCCCCTGTGACGTCCCCAGCAGGCTGCTGCAGCCTCAGCCTGCAGGATTTAGGCAAAATGAACCAGGGGCCTGGCCCCAAGAAGCAGGGGGGAAGGAGAAGGAGCCGGAAGGAGGCACAAGAGACGGACATCCACCTCGGGGCAGAGGACAGGAAGGTGAAAAGGAGGGGTGGGTCGGTGCACGGCTGCTGAGTCCTTGGCCTGGCTGGGTACCGCCATCCCTGAAGGTGAACCCGGGGGGCCCAGGGAGACTCGGCTGAGGGAGGGGCCCACAGCTGCCTCAGCTGGAGAGCCACAGTCACACTTAGCACGTCGCCTGAAGGATGCACTTTCCCCAAAGAAACAAAAACAACATCCCAGCTCACTTCCTACCAGCCCTGACCCCACCACCAAGCTCTCGCGTGGCCACGCTGCAGACGCAGAGCAGTTCTCTCCCCGATCCGACACTCTGCATAGCCAGGCTCAGGACTGGGGGCCTGGTCCCCTCCCCTTGGAAGGTCACCCCCTGACTTCCAGCTTGTGACACAGTGACCTCCCTCCCTGGGCAGCCAGGGACGGGTCAGGGACAGAGCCCACGCAGCCCTTCGTGGGACAGGCTGCAGCTGCAGCCCAGCTTGGCTCTGGGAGAATGGACGGAGTTGGTGATGAGTGTGGTTTGGGGAAGAACCCTGATGTCCAATGGGGACATGCCCATGAGCACTCAAGTTCACCTTCAAGGCCAAAGCTGTTCTGAAAAGAGGGTGACCATGAACGGGGACAGGCCATAGGAGGAGGAACGACTCAAGGACCCCAGATGGAGAAAGGGGAACACTTGCCTTGCTACACCCCAACTTCCCCAGGCTCCTCCCTGTTCCCAGGAGCAGGCCAGCTTCCTTGTCCTTGGTCAGCTGGGACTCCCCTCCCCCAGGGGGCCCTGATGCCAAGTCCTGCCCAGGCCAGTGGCACCCTTCCCCCTTCCTCGGGGAGCCTGAGGTGGACCAAGCACAAGGGTCCCCCTTGAGGGTGCCTGTCTCCTGCCGGCCGGAGGCGCCTTCACATCCAGGGGTGCCCCAGGGGCTGCTTCTCACTCAGCGTGATTGCAGCCGGGGTCCCCCCAGGGCCCTGGAACACCGCCCATCACTGTCCATCCCGCAGAACCGACTCCTCGGCCTCTGGACTGAGTCAGACCAGTACTCGCAGGGCGGTTTCAGCTGCTGGGCGCGACCCGGTCCAGAGGAAGGATGGGCTGCTGTCTCCAGCAGGTGCCACCCAGTTGCATCTCAGGATATTCCAAGCAGGTCCCGGCCGTCCACGCCGCTCAGCAAGTGAGAGCTCTGGCCGCGCAGGGTGGGGCAGGGACAGAGGCTGCCTCGGCCTTGGAGTCCGCACAGCTCCGGGCATGGCCGCGGTCTGGGCTGTGCTGTGGGTGCTCGCTGGGCCTGTGACAAGGTTTGGTCTGGAGGGGAGGAGGGCTCAGGCCATGGTTTGGGCTGTGGCTTCTTGGGACACAATACTTTCCTGGACCAAAGACAGTGGGAGCCTGGCTGGTGTTCGGGGTGGGGGAGCCTAATGGTTGACCAGGGGCACCCGGGGAGACAGCCAAGGACAGAGATGGCCCCTGGGAACCTCACCCGCCCAGTTATTTAAGCATCTTGGGAGGGGGGTGCACGGCTGGGCTACAGTGAAAGCCATGCTCACACAGCGGTTTTGGTCACGGGCTCTGGCGTGCCCGGGGAACACAGCCGCAGGAGCCGAAGCTGGGCTCCCCGCCCCCTGGCCTCAGGCACCCCAAGGGGTCCAGGAGACCCAGGCTGCATGAGGCAACACTTGAGCTGTTGGGATTTGGATCCCAAACTATGTTTTCTTTGTAAATTTTGTCAAGCGAGTCACCCATTTTTTTCCTTCATAAAAGGCCAAAAAAAAAAAAAAAAAAAAAGAGAGACACATTCTCCTGATTCCTAAATTGGTGCCTTCGGAGCTAGGAAGAGCTGGGGTAGGTGCTGGGGCTGGGGTGGGGGGCTTGGTCTGTCTGCTTCAGTCACTCCTGAGTTTGAGGGAAACCGATACATGTACCAAAAGGCACTTTTTTTTTTTTTCAAGCAGTGCTTCTGTTCTAAGATCAAGTCAGGACCCAGTGCCTCTCGCTTCCTTTAGTGACTGTCAGCTCCCGTGATGGGCGGCGGCGAGAAGTGTTCATGCCAGACAGCTCAATGTTGGGGGGCTGGGGCGGGGAGACCCCCTGGCACACCACTAAATGACGTGTCTGCAGGGAGTCGGGAGGGCCAGCGGCCTCCGCCAGTCCTGCTCCTCTGTCTGTCCGTCTGTCCCTCCGAGTGCTGGTCCGGCTTTGGTCCGGGGAGAGGTCGGTCAGTCCTCGCCACCTCCGTACATGTCCGCCAGCTTCTTGAACCGGGGCCCCCAGTCGTTCAGATAATCGTAGTCTTGGTCCCCGGAGCTGGATGAGTTTAGGGAGCTGACG
This sequence comes from Myotis lucifugus, assembly GCF_000147115.1. Taxonomy (NCBI): domain Eukaryota; kingdom Metazoa; phylum Chordata; class Mammalia; order Chiroptera; family Vespertilionidae; genus Myotis; species Myotis lucifugus. The sequence continues at coordinate 622 of NW_005871604.1, read as the reverse complement.
GAGCCCGCGGTGGAGCCGCTGCCTTCATAGTCGAAGACCAGCAGGGAGTCATAGGGGGGCGCTGTGGGGTCGTTGTCTGCCGCTCGAAGTCCCTGGGGGTCATGAGACACAGTTAGGGTGGAGGGTTTGCGGCCTCAGGAATAGGAAGAAGATTAGGGGAGGCAAAGCTATAGGGCCCTACATACCATAGGTGCTCAATAAGTGCTCCCTACATTTAACCAAAGGGTATCTCAGATAACCAAGCAGAGAAGGGTCAGAAGCTGCTGGAGGTGGAAAACTCAATGTCAGCATGAGGTAGGGGGGGTGGGTGGGGCTGTGGCTGGGTGGGGCCATGGCTTGGTGGGGTCATGGCTGGGTGGGGCCGTGGCTGGGTGGGGCCATGGCTGTGTGGGGCAATGGCTTGGTGGGGCCATGGCTGTGTGGGGCAATGGCTTGGTGGGGTCGTGGCTTGGTGGGGCAATGGCTTGGTGGGGCCGTGGCTGGGTGGGCAATGGCTTGGTGGGGTCATGGCTGTGTGGGGCAATGGCTTGGTGGGGCCGTGGCTGGGTGGGGCAATGGCTTGGTGCGGCCGTGGCTGGGTGGGGCAATGGCTTGGTGGGGCAATGGCTGGGTGGGGCCTGTG
>NW_005871603.1:589579-602540 GCF_000147115.1 Myotis lucifugus | reverse complement strand
GACGCGTGGGGGGAGCACGGGAGAAGGGGTCCTCCCACCCCTGCAACAGCCCCCAGACAGGCTGGTGCCCATGGTGCCCGCCTGCCAGGGGCACCGCGGGCTCCTCAGCTCCACTGGCTGGTAGATGCTCGGCTGCTCCCCGGCCTCCGGATGCGGGAGTCCCTCGAGGTGCCCGCCCCTTGCAGTCCTGGCTGCCCGCCCAGGAGTGGGCGCCTGTCGCCATCGGGGTGGCCAGTGGCGATGGTGGCGCCTGTGACGGTGCCGCCTGGTCTGGGCGCTGCCTGTGGGCACAGCGGCTGCCTCTGGCCGGGGTGCCCGGCCGGGAGCCGCTCTGGACTTTTAGTTCCCTTTCCCTCCAGCCTGAATGAGCATCAGCAGGGCAGCCCCCTGGGAACATGGTCTCCTGCCCCTTCCCCTCTGCTCCTCCTGGGCTTGGGCGGTAAATGCTTCCGCCTTTGGGGAGATGCTGTCTCATAGATCGCTTTTGGGAGGAGGGGGGCAGCCTGTTTGCGTCTCATCTGTGCTGTGTGTAGACAGTTGCTATTTCCATGTCTCCCAGTCCACAAGTCTCTTGTTTCCACAACACGCAACTTACTGCTGAGCCCATCAACAGGCATAAGGTTTTGGATTTTATATTTTTTACACACATATTCTTCCATTTCTTTCATTTTTGTTTATTTTTATGTTTGTTATAAACACCTGAATATACTTTTTAAATGCTGGGGTGGTTTATCGTCAACTCTGTCATTTCTGTGTCGGTTTCTACTATTTTCTCTTGATGATCAGTCACACGTTTGCTTCTTCGGGTCTTGTATTTTGCTTGGGTGCTGGACGCCATGCTGTTCATCCTGAGGTAGCCATATGCTGATAGGGTTCAGTAGATCTATTGCTTCATTTGGCAACAACTTATTGAATTTCAGACAGACTTGGTCCGTCCGAGGCTTGCTTTTAAAATAAGTCCAGGTGCATCGAGAGCAGCCATGACCGATTCTGAGTTCTCTACGGGGTGACCCATCTTCAGTGAGTCTCTGCACCCTGGTGGCCAGCGAGGAGGGCTTCCCGCGCGCGTGCAAGCTGCAGCCTCACAGGAGAGGCTCGGTCCTCAGCCGTGTCCGTCCAGGCCTCTTGGGATCCCATCCAGGTACGTGTAGTTGGTGTTCAACCAGAGAATCAAGAAGAATCTTCATGACATTTCGGAGACTCTTTTTCTGCTTAAAACCCTCCTCTCTGGTACTCACCCCTGCAAACTCCAGCCCTCTCACCATTACCACTCCTACTCCCTGCCTCCAGCGTTGTATTTTTTTAAAAACTGATTTTAGAGAGAGAGGAAGGGAGAAAGAGAGAGAAACACCAATGCACTGCCTCCCACATGCCCATACCGGTGTGGACGAAAGGGACCACATGCTGACCTGACAGGCTCAGGGGAGGCCTGCATGGCAGTCTTGCAAACTCGGAGACCTAAAGTCACCACAAAGGATGGTCTGAAATTAAACTTTAACTAAAGCAGTTATGGTGGCAGTTACGTCCTAGGCCAGTATCTTCACTGACAAGGTCAATCTTTACCTTAACTGAGCCTATCTGTCTTTTTGCATCTATGATAACATACCCTTGAAATGTCTGGGTAACTTGTAACTTCCCTTTTTCTGGAGCCCCTGGGGCACAACCAAATGTGCTGGGCGCCAGGACAGAGACCACAAATTCCTTCACTATCATGTTAATTGTTCCTGCCCCCACCTAAGTATGTGTCCATCATTTTACTTTTTATCCAATCCCAGGGGTTTCCCTGCTTTGCTTTATCCCTCCTCCTTAATCTATCACCAATGAATTTCATGTAACTCACCTATGTTCCTCCTTTGCTTGCAAATGTATAAATGCAAATGTAACCCCGCCATTCTCCGGAGCATTATCTCAATTCATTGAGGTTCTGCTTCCCGGTATATGTTGACAGTTTGGCTCAAATAAACTCACAACAATTCTTTACAGGTTTCAATGGTTTTTCATGTTAACACTGGGGACCACACCTGAAACCCGCACGTGCCCTGACCAGGAGTGGGACTGGGGCCTCCTGATGCACAGGACAATGCCAGCCCCTGGGCCACATCGGCCAGGCTCCTCCAGGGTTGGAAAGCTGTGCTCCTGGCCACAGCAGGTCTGCTTCTGCCCACGCCCCTTCCTGAGGCCTCGCCTGACAAGAGCTTCCTGGCAGCTCCGAGTGGAGCCCAGGCCCTTGCAGGGCAGGGCCTGAGCCCAACAGCGCAGAGCCAGCTTCCGGCCCCACCACCTCCCAGTTGTGCGGCTTCAGGCAGAGAATGGAGACTCGGTCTCCCCTGTCAGATGAGGAAGACGCTCCCTCTGGGTGGCTGGGAGGACTCAGTGAGGCGGTGCCTTTGGCTGCTGTCCAGCGTGGATCAGCACGCTCCCCCCTTCCTTCTTAGTCCCGTCCTTCCTTCGAGGCCAATAGATCCAGAGATTAGCAAATAGTCTCCTTTCAGCAGAATGTGCTCTCCTATTGGGGTCCGAATGGCCAGTCCCCTTGGTTCCAGCTCCCACACCCCTGCTGGCTCCATCCTCAGGACAGTGCTGACCTCGCCTCTCTGGTCCTCACACCCTGCTTCTCTGCCAACCCCGCCCCTGCCTCAGCTCGGCCAGCACCACACTCACCAGCCAGCCCACTGCTCGGCTTCCTGTCCCCTCTCATCCAGTCCCACCTCCACGCTGGGACCAGCCGACCTTTCTAAGTTAGGACCGGATCCTGTCACTTGGCGTGTGTGAGAGCAGCCCACATGCCTCCCCATGCAGTCCCTGCGGTCTGCACAGCACGGACCCTGTCAGCGCATTTCTCCCCCCTCCCGTGTCCTAGCATAGCACCCAACCAGCTGGAAGACTGGAGAGTAATTAAAAGAGGTGTCAGGACTGAGACTGAGCCTGGACTGTGGGAGCCTAAATAAAATGTAGACTTAAGTTGACAATAATGTATCAATATTTGTTCATTAACTGTAACAATTCTGTAGAAAACTAGAAAGAGGAGAAATTAAAAGTAAAATAAGAGAAACCTATTGCATCAACCTGGAAACCTGGAGGACTTGGGTGATTTCCAGTAAAAATACACGTTAATAAAACAGAACGTAAAATGAAGACACTACAAACAGACCAATTAGCTACCTGGACAAAGCTGTGTCCTCTCCCCCTTCCTCTGCTCTCACCCCCTCAGGCCTACAGGACACAGAGCACCAGGGAGCCCTCTGTACTCTCGGGGGGGGGGGGGGCGGGTATAAGCTGACCAGCCTCTGGGGTCCACCTAACACAAGCCTGTGGCAGCGATGGAGGTGCGGCTGCAATCGGGCGGTACAGCCTGCTCACCGGCCCTTGAGGAACAGAGAAAACATTACTTATCTAATAAACCTTTTGAAATTTTCGTAAAACTCAACATTGCTACAAATATAATCTCAGGGGCAGGAAACAAAGGCAACACGGACTTCGCACCCACAATGACCGCAGGAATCTGCAAAACCAAGTTCTTACAGGAGCTAAAGGTCAGGGACATGGGCAACCAGAAGGGAGGCTGGCAGCTCACCAGGAGCAGGTGCCCGTGTCTGGGGCAGCCCCCTTCTCCACCTGCCAAGAACCAGCACCACCGCAGCCTGCCCCCCAGTCCTGCTGTTTTAAGCCACGGCTTTGGTGTGGGTTGTTACTCAGTAGCAGGTAACTGGAACTGTAGCTTCAGTAGTTAAGGAAGCAATAAGAAATACTTTACTGGCTGACACATTACCTGATTATATTGTGCATATTAGCTCAGCCGAAGAGAGATGGCAAAATATCATAATCATGAATGCCTTGGATTGATGAGTATCATTTACCATATGTTGAGTAACCATAAACTATGATATTATCTTTAAACTAGAACAAAGTGATACTTATCTAATAAACCTTTTGAAATTTTTGTAAAACTCAACATTGCTACAAATATAATCTCAGTAGACACACTACCTTTTATAGTATAAGAAGAGTAATTGCCATCAGCTGTAATACCTTCAAATGAGGTCTGAAACAGATAGAGAAGCCATAAAAAGAAGTAAAGCAAGAAAAAAATGTATACTGATAATTTTACATAGACAATAAAGAAACCTTAGTTGTTGAAATATAATCTATACTAATAAAAGGGTAATATGCTAATTAGACCAGGTGGACGGGACATCTTCCGGTCGTCCTGCCTTCCTTCCAGACAAAGCCACAGGTGGCGGGGCTGAGGCAGAGGCGGCTAGGGGTGATCAGGCTGGCAAGGGAGGGCAGTTGGGGGCAATCAGGCCAGCAGGGGAGGGCAGTTGAGATTGATTTCAGAGAGGAAGGAAGAGGGAGAGTGATAGAAACATCAATGATGAGAGAGAATCATAGATCGGCTGCCTCCTGCATGTCCCCTACTGGGGACCAAACCCACAACCTGGGCATGTGCCTTTGACTGGAATTGAACCCGGGACCCTTCAGTCCTCATGCCGAGGCTTTATCCACTGAGCCAACCCAGCTAGGGCTGAAGATGCTTTTAACAACACAGAAGTAATTTCAATTGTCTACAGTCTGCTTTTCCGCAGGCGGCTTTAGATCTATGGCTGGACTTTGACCTGCCTTACCTTTGTAGACCCTGTGAGCACATAATACATGTTTGCTGAATGATTCGCTGAAGAAAAATGACCATTCAAGATCATTACTATGTTCCATTGTGTGTGTTGTTGTTGTTTTATTTAAATCTGGGCATGTTCAAAACTTTGATTTTTTTCAAAATATATTTTTATTAATTTGAGAGAGTGGAAGGGTGAGGGAGAGAGAGATAGAAACACCAGTGAGGAGAGAGTCCCCTGACTATAGAATCGAACTGTGACCCCCCCTGGTCCATGAGTTGATGCTCAAACACTGAGGAACACTGGCCTGGCCAAATCTTTGATTTTTAAACCACTTTAGCAAACTACCAAAAAAGAAAAACAAAGAAAATAAAAAAATTAAGACAGGAAGCAGGTCAAGCAGCTGTTTTTGTTTTTTTACTCTTTTAGACATGAAAGATATTTTGAAGCATTATCTCAAGAAAATAGTTTTCCATTTCTTATTCAGAAACTTCATTATAGTCTATGTGTCAGGCACAATTTAGTACAAAAACAAACTAAATTATTATTAACCTATTTTGTGAAATGAAACCTAAACCAATCTGCATTGTTTCAATAAGCCATTGTTGCTAGAGTGCCAAACAGATATTAAACAATTAACAAAACATTATCAAAAATGTGTTTCCTTTTAGATGACAGATAATCATTGCAATGACTGGAAAGTGATTTTCTAGCAAAGAAGCGGCCCCGAGAAGAAAGCTGATCGCCCGAGGAATAATCCGGGAAAGTGTCAGCAAGGACCCCTCCTGGGCGGGCTGAGCTGACCCTGAGCCCCGGCCTCCTGGTCCAGCCGGAGGCTCCTCCGGACCCCAGGTCGCTCTACACGAGCTCACCCCTCCCGCCTCCCTCCCTCCCACCCTCCCAGCTCCGGGTCCGGGTCCGCCTCCCGCACAGCTGCGCGGGCGGGGGGCACCTCCTCGGGAGCCTGCAGATGGGGCGGAGGAGCGTTTGCCTCTGCTGTCCGCCCCCCACGCGGGACACGTCACCCCCACCGCCCCGCCGTGCTTACCGGAAAGCAGCCCGCGAGGGAAGACCGCAGTGCCCTTCCCACCCGCGGGCCCAGCGGGGGAGGCGCTGTCCGGGGTCGGGGAGGGGGCGCCCACTGCCTGCGCTGCGGGCTTGGTGCGTGGAGTGCGCGCGCCACCCTCTGACCCGGGTGCGGGGCCGACGGGCCGAGGGGGCCGCCTCGGAGTCAGCGCGGACGCGGGCCAAGGGGAGGCGGCCACTCCGAGTCCGTCACAAGCCCTTTCAGCTGCGGAGGAGCCTGGGCGCGGCTCACCTGGGCGCCCGTCCTTGAAAAGCTTAGTGAGAAAAACGTGCGTCTCCTGGGCTCACCCACCCACACTCGTCAGTCCGGGAATCGCCTTAACGAGAGGAACAGGTTCATCCATTTTCCTGTGGGGCCCGGAGTGCCCGCCCCCCTTGTTACTGCGGCTGGTGAGCGAGGAGGGAGAGCAGGGAAGACGGGGTGTTTTTGGTGTATATGTAGGTGAGATTGAAATTACCTTTAATAAGTAACCCAAGTTAATACTGAGTCTATTTCTATCCATTTTTCTTCTCTAGATAAAATCCAAAAGGATTTGATAGCTTTTTGGGAACTGGAGAAAGAAGGGAGGATCTGTTTACCAAATTATTAAAGTTATTCAAAGATCTTTGTTGTAAGCCTTTCAGTTGATTTGTGTGGGTGAAATAAGGTGGGGTCAGGAGTATCAAAAACGGAAGGCAATGCTTTCAAAAACCACTTAAGAGTGGTGAGCTTGGTCAAAAATGGCTCTTGCAAATGTAGCTTAAGTGCATCTATCTTTTCCAGACGATGTGAGAAGTTTAAAAACCCTGGGAGGTGCACGTCAACGTTTTTGACAATCTGGGCAGATCGTGTTTCTTGTGCACACTTTTTCCAAGTCCGGGCTGGAATTGGAGCGGCTGTGGAGCAGGTTAAACTTGTGTAGTGTTTAAACGTTTTTATTTAACACACGATAGCTTGAAAAGCAACTACTGAGATCTTAATCCACACTTAGCAAGAAGCAGGAAAGTGAAAAGATGTTTAGCTGTGAATATTTCAATAAGGTACAAACTGGAACAGAAACTCACCCAAGAAAGCACGCAAGTCCTGCAACTACTTATCAATTAATGTTTCAACTTTATCAAGCCACCCTTTTAACACAAAATATTTGACAGTTTGTTAAGAGGAGGAGTTTGGGTTTAACTAACTTTCCTATAATAGATTTCATGTCCTCTATGTCGCATCTATGTTTTTGATCAAATACTGGCTCGATTATTCCACCACATGGTCATACTCATAGATATGCCTGTAGACTTCATCATTTGTCATATATTTGTTTAATCTGATGACTCCTCAAACTGCAAAATAAGGTACACGTTTCAGTTCAGCCACTGAGAAAAAGAAGTTTCATTCCAGAAAACTTTTAAGAACCAAAGAAATTCAAGTGTTAAAAAAACAGAATTGGACTGAGTACATTTTAAAGATATTGGCTTTATTCAATGATTCATGGCTCTGGCAGCATCCCACCCAGTCCATAGAAGGGAGCTCCGAAGGCTGTGCCAATGAGAGACTGCTCTGGGCAGAAGGAGGCGGGAACAAGGAAGCCCTATAGCAGAGCTTGGACTGCTGTGCTCAGGACACTTTCCTCAGGGATGACAGATGCCCTTACAGTGCTGGCCAGGCTGCTCCTCACTGACTGGTTTACCCTCCCATTTCCGGGAGAGACTGCAGGTGTGATTGTCTCCTTTTGGTGACATGGGGCTTCCCATAAGTTGCTCCATGTGGGGCCTGTTGTCTTATTTTTAACAACTGGTTTAGCAAGAAGTTCTTTCTGCCTTGTAGCAGAATCACTTTTCTTCTTAACTGGAAAGGGAGACAGGTTACATAATTAGAAACGACTTTCTAAGGGGGGGGGCGGGGAAGGGTGCTTCAGAGTTTGTGTTGCTTTGGCACTTTTCTAGATTTTTTCCCCTTTCCCTGGCTGCTGTTGTAAAGTTAATCTCTTTTTCTTTGTAAGAATCTACTTATATAAAAACCCTGGGTGGTGTTCATCATGACCAGAAGAACCGCAACGACCAAGCTGAAGAAGTCAGTCCTGCATGGGTTGTCTTAGCAATGGCTGCATCCTCCCTCGAGCTGTTTCCCGGAGCTGTTTCCTATAAGGGCAGGGTTTGAGGCAGGAACCCACCCTGGGAGCGTGGAGGCATATCTTTCTAAAGTGTGCTGCGCCAGCATAGCCAAGGGTGAACCTGAGTGGGGGCGGCTGAAAGGCTTAGAAAAGACAGACAAGAGAATGAAATCTGGGTCTCGGTGGGATGCTGCTTCTCTGAGAGACAGCGACCACACCCATAGCCATGCCTTTATTTTATAGCAGATGCTACGAGGCAAAGTAAGGGCGTGACCAAGATGTTTACAACATTCTCCTGGGTTTCAATCCTACTCAACTACATGCACCTGAACTCTATCAAGCTTACATCACTCAGGCACGTGGGGCCACGTGTTCGGACCATAGGTTCAAGCTTACAACTAAGTCCCTCCAAGCTGGGACTTGCACGTGGCAATGAGAGGACTGTGCCCTCTCATCAGTCCAAGGCTCGAACCTGTCCAAAACACTGTAGCGGCTCCTCACAATAAAGTTTTAATTCTGTTTCTTTGTTACTAATGTTGTGGCCCCACCCCATAACAAAGAAACAGTTTCCAGAGAATGAGGCCCAGGAATCAGGATTTTTAAAGGATTCCCAGGTGATTCTAATGTGCAGCCAAGGTTGAGAACCACTGCTATAGATAATATTAAAAATATATCTAAATGTGCAATTCTTTGTCCAAAAAATGAGCATGTTCAAAAATTAAATGAAGACATTTTGGATATATTTGATGGAGATTTTCACACATATTTGAGTGATGATTCCATTGATTCCACAGATGATGCTGAAAAGGAAAATTTTCCCATTGAATTTCTTAATAGTATTACTCCTTTGGGAATGCCCTGTCATAAATTAAAATTGAAAGTGGGTTCAATCATCATGCTGTTGAGAACTCTCAATAGTAAATGGGGTCTTTGTAATGGTACCAGATTTATTTTCAAAAGATTACGACCTAACATTATCGAAGCTGAAGTATTAACAGGATCTGCAGAGGGAGAGGCTATTCTGATTCCAAGAAGTAATTTGTCCCCATCTGACACTGGCCTCCCATTTAAATTGATTCAACGACGGTTTCCTGCGATGCCAGCATTTGTGATGACTATTGATAAATCACAAGGCCAAACTCTAGACAAAGTCAGCATATTCCTACCTGAACCCGTTTTCGCACATGATCAGTTATATGTTGCTTTCTCTCGAGTTTGAAGAGCACGTGCTGTTACAGTTAAAGTTCTAAGTACTTCAGCACAAGGGAAATTAGTCAAGCACTCTAAAAGTGTTTTCACTCTTTTTTTTAAAATATATTTTATTGATTTTTTACAGAGAGGAAGGGAGAGGAATAGAGAGTTAGAAACATCGATCAGCTGCCTCCTGCACACTCCCCACTAGGAATGGGCCCGCAACCAAGGTACATGCCCTTGACTGGAATTGAACCTGGGACCCTTCAGTCCGCAGGCCGACGCTCCATCCACTGAGCCAAACCAGTCAGGGCAGTGTTTTCACTCTTAATGTGGTGTACAGGGAGATATGAGAATAAGTTTAATCACTTTATCAGTCATTATTTGCATCACTGTTGTTTTCATATCATGTTTTTGTTGTTTTCATATCATGTTTTTGTTTTCATATCATGTTTTTGTCATTTTTATATCATGCCTCTGTTGTTATATCCTTTTGTTACTGTTTATTTATTAATAAATTTATATATTATTTTCATATACATTTTACTAATTTCCTTTCATCTCTCACACTTCTATTATAGAGAAAGGGCAAATAGCAATACTAAAATACCTCTGCTAATTAATTCCATTTTTTAAATGGAATTTAAAAGGGGGAGTGGCTGGCCTTCAAACCGAGAGTTTGAAGCTTGACTGAAGATATATACATTTTTTAAAATATATATATTTTATTGATTTTTTACAGAGAGGAAGGGAGAGGGATAGAGAGTTAGAAACATCGATGAGAGAGAAACATCAATCAGCTGCCTCCTGCACACCTCCTACTGGGGATGTGCACACAACCAAGGTACATGCCCTTGACCAGAATCGAACCTGGGCAGCTGAGCTTGCCCAGTTTGAAGATATATACTTCAAAGGGTATAAACAAACATTGTCAGAATGGGGGAATATAATATATATACTCAGCTGGTCGGCTGAGTTTGCCGACCACTGGGTTAGGGCAATTAATTCCCTTTTAATGTGCACAAATTTCATGCACTGGGCTACTAGTCTATTTATATAAAAACCACTGAGCCAAACTGGTTGGGGAGGGCGCAGCTGTTGCCAGGGCAACCCCTGCAGGACTGACTTCCTTCCGGCTGGTCGAGCCTTGGACGTGATGGGCATTGCACCCAGGGTTTTTATATAAATAGACTAGTAGCCCAGTGCATGAAATTTGTGCACATTAAAAGGGAATTAATTGCCCTAACCCATGGCCCATGCGCAGAAGTCAAACCGAGAGTTTGAAGCTTGACTGAAGATATATATAACAGCACGTGCTCTTCAAACTCGAGAGAAAGCAACATATAACTGATCATGTGCGAAAACGGGTTCAGGTAGGAATATGCTGACTTTGTCTAGAGTTTGGCCTTGTGATTTATCAATAGTCATCGCTGCCCAGCTTGGCATCGCTTTGCCAAGGACTGCACCCTCCCCGAGCTGTTTCCCGCAAGGCCTGAGGGAAGAACCAACCCTTGGAGCACCAGGAGCACCCAGCGGCAGTCAGTTCTGGGTTGCTGAGGCAGAGGCCACGGCGTGGTAGAACTCTGGGTCTGGCCCAACAGGGGGCGTAGCTGGCCTTCAAACCAGACCCTGACAGTAGGGAGGAGGGAGCCCCATTCCTCACAGAATCTGCTGTTGGATAGCTTGCTGTCAGTGGCCTGCCAGCCAGGAACCCCATTCACCTGCACCCTGGACCCTGACAGGAGGGAGGAGGGAGCCCCATTCCTCACGGAATCAACAGGTGGCCAGCTTACTGTCAGGGGCCTGCTAGCTAGGAATCCTATTCACCTGCATATCTGTATAAAGTTTTAATACATTATATTAGAGGTCGTGGTGGTACTGTTTTACCCACAGCGTCTAAGGAATTGCTGTAAATTTACTTCTCGGTGTGCCGGAAACCAATTCCAGCATGTTCAGCAGGGCTGAATCATCTGGGAAAGGCTGATGGCATTTCCCCAAACCTGCATAGAATACATTAAATTGATTGTTGGCTGCCAGACAGGCCAGGGCATCTTAATCTACATGTTATTGCCTCCTACTGGCCAAACACCTGAACAGCTGTAGGCTAATTCCTCCATTCTGACAATGTTTGTTTATACCCTTTGAAGTGTATATCTCTGCCTCGACTCAGGACAAGTTGTGTTAATAAAAAGCATGGGATCCTTAGACCTGAGACCTTAGACTTTAAGAACTTAGAACTTAGATCTTAGCTCCTTCAGCTAGGCTCCTCTGACCCCCAATGCCTTTCAAAATTATCTTTTGTCTCTGGACTCCTATTTAATCTACGCACAGCCTTCTCCAGATTCCTGAACCCTTCTAGATGCTGGAACAAGAACCCCGACATCGATGGAAGGACCTTTCGTTCCCAATATAAATTACCAATTCCATTAAATGAAACTTCAATTTCTAGACTTAATATAAATAGTGAAGTTGCTAAAATCATTAAAAAGGCCCAACTTCTCATTGATGAATTCACCATGGCATCCAGTTATCCTATAAACGCCATAGACAGATTACTAAGAGAAATTATGAATTTGACTGTTGTATTTGGTGGGAAAGTTCTTCTTGGAGGGGATTTCGACAATGTCTCAGTATTGTACCTCATGCTATGCGATCGGTCAGAGTACAAACGAGTTTAAAATACTGTAATGTTTGGGGATGTTTCAGAAAGTCGTCTCTTACAACAAATATGAGATCAGAGAATTCTGCTTATAGTGGGTGGTTAGTAAAACTTGGAGATGACAAACTTGATAGCAGTTTTCATTTAGGAATGGATATTATTGAAATCCCCTGTGAAATGATTTGTAATGGATCTATTATTGAAGCTACCTTTGGAAATACTATATCTATAGTTAATATTAAAAATATGTCTAAATGTGAGATTCTTTGTCCAAAAAATGCGCACATTCAAAAATTAAATGAAGACATTTTGGATATATTTGATGGAGATTTTCACACATATTTGATGATTCCATTGATTCAACAGATGATGCTGAAAAGGAAAATTTTGCCATCAAATTTCTTAATAGTATTACTCCTTCAGGAATGCTGTGTCATAAATTAAAATTGAAAGTGAGTGCAATCATCATGCTATTGAGAAATCTTAATAGTAAATGGGATCTTTGTAATGGTACCAGATTTGTTATCAAAAGATTACAACCTAACATTATCAAAGCTGAAGTATTAACAGGATCTGCAGAGGGAGAGGCTGTTCTGATTCCATGAATTGATTTGTCCCCATCTGACACTGGCCTCCCACTTAAATTGATTCAACGACAGTTTCCTGCGATGCCAGCATTTGTAATGACTATTGATAAATCACAAGGCCAAACTCTAGATAAAGTCGTCATATTCCTACCTGAACCCATGTTGCTTTCTCTCGAGTTTGAAGAGCATGTGATGTTACAGTTAAAGTTCTAAGTACTTCAGCACAAGGGAAATTAGTCAAGCACTCTGAAAGTGTTTTCACTATTAATGTGGTGTACAGGGAGATATTAGACTAAGTTAAATCACTTTATCACTCATTGTTTGCATCATTGTTGTTTTATATCATGTTTTTGTCATTTTTATATCATGCCTCTGTTGTTATATCCTTTTGTTACTGTTTATTTATTAATGAATTTATATATTATTTTCATATACACTTTACTAATTTCCTTTCATCTCTCACACTTCTATTATAGAGAAAGAGCAAATAGCAATATTAAAATATCTCTGCTGCCGAAACCGGTTTGGCTCAGTGGATAGAGCGTCAACCTGCGGACTGAAGGGTCCCAGGTTCAATTCCGGTCAAGGGCATGTACCTGGGTTTCGGGCACATCCCCAGTAGGAGATGTGCAGGAGGCAGCTGATTGATGTTTCTCTCTCATCGATGTTTCTAACTCTCTATCTCTTTCCCTTCCTCACTGTAAAAAATCAATAAGATATATTTAAAAAAAAAAAAAAAAA
>NW_005871603.1:587607-589123 GCF_000147115.1 Myotis lucifugus | reverse complement strand
AAGACTCGCCCAGCCAAAACCGACTTCTGCACATGGGCCACGAAGTTTCAATCACACTGTATGTGTGCGCCCGCACGTGGTATTTTGTGGAAGAGCCACACTCAAGGGGCCAAAGAGCCGCATGTGGCTCGAGAGCCACAGTTTGCCGACAACGGCACTAGGAGATAGATCTACACTCAGAAATGTAGATGCAGCCCTCTGTGGCACTCCCACAGAACCCTTGGCTCAATTGAACAGGCAGATGTTGTGGAGATCCCCTTCCCGCACTGGTGCTCGGGGCTGGGGAGCCCAGTGTGCCGTAGTTCACTTGCGCAAAGAGGGAACTTTTCAGTCAAGTTATTGCGCCCAACTCTCAACTGTCCGAGTTCTGCCCCTCTGATCAGCGTCTGTGCGGCCTCACCCTTAGCCTATGAGTCTGCCGCTGGCTCCGAGGGCCTGGTGCTGGCTGCTCTGTCTGAGTGGAGTGCCCGCCGTGGGTGTGGAGGAGGCGGGCGTGGGCTCTGCCGTCAGGAAGCTCCCCTGGCACACAGGCCCCAGGGCACCTGCCACCGGGAGCTCCTCGAGCCCCTCCAGGCCTCATGCTTCCTGCGGCCCTGACATGTTTCCCGAACAGTGGCTGGTGCAGAACTGATGTTGTGACGTCCGTGTGCTGCCTGCTCCTGGGCGCCCGCAGGTGCCCGCTGGCCGCTGTGTGACACCTGAGCGGAGCTGAAGAGCTCTGGGCTGTCTGGACTCTCTCTGGCCTCAGAGCTCACGAGTCTCCTACCCACTCCCGCCATTAGAAAGCAGTGGGTTGCCACACTCAGCACACAGGCGAGAGGACAAAGACGGGACAGGTTTCGCCACTCCTGTGTCTGTCAGACCCGCGGTGGCCCGGCCCCTGCAGTCCTCCCGCGAGTGGCATTGCTGTTGGTCGTTTCCAGGGGCCTCTGCGGAAACCTACCCACCTTACTGTGCGTCAGAGAGCAATGTGGGCATTTGGCCGGTTGCCAAGAATGTCTGTCCGATCGTCTATTCAGGCCCCGGGGAAAGTGACTCCAGCGCAGGCCCTCGGGTCCCTGGGCCACAGGAGTGGGTGCTGGGCCAGCCATCGCCTGTCCCCTGGACCGCGGGCCTCTGGGCCCCGTGGAAGTTGGAGTCGGGAATTAGCACATGTGAGAGCCAGTTTCTATGAACCCTGAGGTGGAGGCATTGCGCTGCCCGTCGCTCTGCACGGACCCGTCTCTGGGGGAGGCGTGGCAGGGACAACAGGCACTGGCGGTGGTGCTGGCTCCTCGCCAAGGGCACAGCCAGTCCCGCAGGAAACGCCCTGGGGCTGAGCTGCTGTTAGAAACTGGCTACTAAGTCAGTTTCCTGGTTACAAGACCTGGTCTTTTTTAATTGCCAATAACAAGTGACGCCCTTTCAAGCCTAGACTGATTCAGTAGCTGCTGCCACGGTCCTTGTGGGTCCGAGTGTTATACTATGGACCGTTTCACACCCCGCCCCCTCCCCCGCTCCCCCCCGCCCGCCCCCG
>NW_005871603.1:559459-587246 GCF_000147115.1 Myotis lucifugus | reverse complement strand
CTGGGAGCAGGGCTCAACAGGGAATCAGGAGGGGTGCGGCCTTTGAGCCTTTGGCTGCTGCTTCTTCCTCCTGCTCGGGGCGCTCGGGCATCTCAGCGCAATAAACATGAGGAGCCATCACCTCCTCGGACACTGCTCAGCCACTTGCAGCTTCAGGATGACACCGCGTGCAGCCGTCTGCCAGCGCCTGGCCGTGGCGTTGGGCTCAGCCCAGCGCGCGGTCCTCCCCTCCACCCTCTCCCGGGCCGCAGGGATCTGACCGTGGATTTTATCCAAACTTTGCTTCATCCCGAGTCACACCTGTCCTGACCTGCCGGGCAGTTTGAAATCAGGTCCCAGTTATGGGTGTGGAGGGGTCAGGGGGTTGAAGGCCGCCCTTGGGCAAGTTAGCTGCCTGCGAGGCAGGCGGGTGCCCAGAGGGAAGGTGTCGTCTCTGACGCCAAAGGACGGACTCTCTCTGCTCAGAAGCGAGGCTCAGAGAGACGAGGTCAGCGCTCTCTGCTCTGGTCGGTACATTATAATTTCGCCATCTGCACAGTGAGGTTTGTGTCTGTTTCCAGCAAGATAAGCCCGCTGAGGGTGAGAAGTAGGTGGTGGTTTAGGCTGTGATAGCCGTTTCCTGGTGGTCTGACTAGGACATGAGCGGAGACCTTCTCATTTTCTTTCTGTAAAGGCCCCAGTGGGTGGTGAGAGCCGCCCAGGCCACAGTCCGCGGAGTGGCTGCTCCTGCTGTGGGGTCGGCAGCCGATTCCCACGCGGAGGAAGCTTCACTTTGCCACCTGTCACCACACCGAGCCCTCCAGCCCCCCACCCCCACCCCAGGGTCCCTCCCTGGTGTGAGTTTACATAAGTAAAGACCTGGAGGTAGAAACCACACAGTAAAATATAATAGAAATCACTGTTAATTCGGTAGAAAGTTATTGCTTAGGTAACTAAACGGTAAAAATATTACTCAAAAGCAGTGATTTCCAACCGGTGTGCCAAGGGAATTTTAAAACTATTTAGTCCGGGCACCGACCTCTTTTCCCTTAGATGTCAAATAAAAAATGCCAACAGCCAGCACAATAGCCATCTGTGGGAATGAATAAAAAATATACCTGTTTTTTGGTCAGATTGGCAAAAAATACATGTTTTGGTGCAACAGGATTTTAGTCATTAGTGTTCTGTGCGCCATGCGATGGGTCCAAAAGCAAGAACCAGCTGCCCCCGAGGGTGGGCAGAGCAGGGCGGGGCTGGGATTATTAAGTGCCATTTAGAGGAGGGCGTGCGGCACTGAAGCAGGAGCTCTGAGGCACGCCAGCCACCCCCCGCGGCTCCCTTCACCCTCCTGGTTTCAGGCGGTGCAGCGCCAGGCAGAGCCACGGGGCTGGCAGAGCCCCAGCCACAGCAGGACGAAGGGGAGGAGCGGGGCTTGGACCCGGCTCAGCAACCTCATCACTAGCACATTTCCCTCCACGCTGGCTTCAGCCGGACGGTCCTTCAGCGTGTCCTGGCTCTGGAGGAACCCAAGAGTCCCTGGAATCGTTTCGTTTCTGTGGATGCAGGGAGGAGAGAACAAAAGGTGGTCTCCCCTTTCTCTGTCGCTCTCTCCTAGCCGCCCTCCCCACAAACAGCCCGGGGAGGAGAACGAGCAGGGCTCTCCTCACAGGCTGTTCCTGCATCCTCCCCTGGACCGTCCTGTAACCATCACAGCCCCAAACTCCTCTCATTTTATCTGACGTCATTTTTCAGTTTCAACACAGGCTAGATATATAGAGTATTTATTGTAGATGAACAAGTGGAACGAAAAGTTAACCAGAAGAGGACGATCTTCCAGGAAAAGGCGGGGGCCTGCAAGCGGGCCACGTCAGAACAAAGTCTTGCACGCAAGACTTATTGTTCAGAGGCAGAACTTTCCTTGAGGTGATAAATAGTCCATGAGGGCATGGAAAGTTTAAGGGAGGGTGCACAGGTGGAAAGGGTCTTTGTATAACATAGGAAATTAATAGTGTAATGTATAACTAACTTAGCTTAGATGATCTCATAGGCATGCCTGTTAATCATTGTCACTTGCTGTACTCCATTGTTATTTGCTGTACTCCCCAAATAAAAGCCATGAGAGCTTTGGGGGCTTTGCTACACGCCTGAGCGAGCGGTAGCCCTCTGCTCTACTTCATCCTACACGCCAAGCTTGCCTCAGTGTCTCTGTTCACAAACAACATCAACAAATGGCGCCTGAACAGATCAGGGACCCGAAGTAAGAAATTGGGATCAGTAGGAGCGAAAGGGATTTGCCAGCGCAGAGTACACAGAACTTTCGGCAATAGTCAGAGTCATGGGGAATAGCCCGTCGATGCAGAGTCAATATATAGCTGTCTTGAAATCATTGTTAAAGAGCTCAGGGGTAAAAAGTGAAAGGATGAGGTTTTTAAAAAATTGTTTAAGGCAATTCAGCAGCACTGTTGTTGGTTTCACCCAGAGGAAAACAGCAGTTAAATCTTAAGTTGTGGAAACAAGTTGGAAGGTCATTAAGGAGGGCTCATCAACAGGGAAATGCAATAGAGGCTGATGTGTGGGCTATTTTTAATTTAGTAACGTTAGCTTTACAGCCTTTTCAGTCTGATTCTGAAGATTATGAAGAAATTCCTTTGAAGTCCCAAAGTGCTGCTCCAGGAGCTGGGTGTTTAAGCCCTGAGCCTCTCTCTCCTGAGAAATTGTTACCACCCGAGCCGCTCCCGTTAGAGGTCACTGAACCGAGGGAGTCAAGAAAAGGACAGAAAACTAGCGGGCAAAATGAATTAGGAGGTTATGAAAGCATAACCTCAGCCAGCCATTCAGAGCTGGAGGATTCATCTTCTGCTGGTTCGGAAGAGGATCGTTACCCCTCCCCCACCCCCACCAAGTTAAGGAAAAGAAGAGTGAAGAGAAGGGAAACAGAGATGAAGGAGCTTTTAGGGAGTCTAAAAGAATTATTGCTTACAGTAGTAAGAAAAAGAAAGAAAATGAAAGTCCTCAGGAGTTGGCTGCACCGCCGCCGAAAAGTGAAAGTAAAACGGCACTAGCCATTAATCCGGCGTTAGCAGCTGAGCCTCCACCACCCACCTGAGGACACAAAGAGCTGCTAATGCTCAATACCCTCAAGGGTTATATATATTATTAATTATAATATTATTATATATAATTATATATTATTAATTTTTATATATTAATTAATACAGAATTAATTTATACAGATTATAAATTAATTCCTTATTATTAAAATACAATAGCTAAGGCAGTATTAGCCCCAGGGCAATATCTGCAATTTAAGTCCTGGTGGTAGGAAGAAGCCAGGAGAGTGGTGATGATTAACGCCCAACAAAATCCACCTGGATGTAATTTTGACCAGTAAACAGGAACTGGGACACAGATTAGCATACAGCAACAGGTGCTGTTAGAGGATGCTGTTATGGCACAGATTAGAGCTTGTTACTTAAAGGCTTAGTCAAAAATGGAGGAGGCCGGCACCCCGGCCCAATCATTTTCTAAAGTTATACAAATAATATTAATATAATCATCATCATCATCATCATCATCTTATTAAAATCTTATATAAATAATTAATAATAATGCTAATTTTCTTGCTGATACATTAAAAACTACAATTCCCATCCTGTTAAATGCTATGGATGTGGGAAAGTGGGACATATGAAAAAGAATTGTCTGAAGACAAGGGTCCCACAAGGGAAAGCTAAACATGCTCCCGGAGTTATTAATGCAAATTATAAAGGAGAAATATTAGTTATAATGTCTGCTTCTAGTATTATAAATATAAAGGCTGGAGAAAAAAATGGCACAGTTATTATTACTTCCCTATAAACAAATAGGACATACAGCACCAGTTAAGCGAACTGGGGGATTTGTTAGCATAGGAAAAAAGGTTTTTTAGCATACAATTTTAGGAGGCCAAAGACCTCCATTTTTACAGTTTGTTCCCGGAGGGAATAAAAATTATCAGCCTGGTAGATTCTAGGGCTAATGTAACTATAATTTTTACTTTGCACTAGCCTCAATCTTGACCGGTGCACAAGGTGAATGCAACTTTTACAGGTTGTAAACCTCACTGAAATTTTACAAAGCTCTAATGTACTTGAGTGTCAGGGGCCTGAAGGACAAAAAGGCAAAATACAGCCATATGTTGCCTCCATTGCACTATCTTTGTGGGGAAGGGATCTTTTACAACAATGGGGAGCTACAATTACTATACCTTCTTTACAGAAAGGTCATAGACAAATGATTTGTCAAGCTGGTGCTGACACCAGTGTTCAGGATCAAAATTTATAAAGGGGGCCATTCCAAAGCGCTTCGTCCTACCATTAAAATAAAAAACAACTAAAACCGGTTTGGGTAGAGCAGTAGCCCCTAACAAAAGAGAAGTTGGAAGCGCTCCAAATTATTATTAAAGAACAGGTACAACTAGGGCATATTGAAGCCAGCTCTAGTCCGTGGAATTCCCCTGTCTTTGTTATAAAGAAAAAAGTCAGGTAAATAGCGGATGCTTACTAATTTAAGACGGATTAATGAAATTATTGAGCCTATAGAACCTTTACAACCTGGAATTCCAAACCCAGCATTAAAGCCTTTGCTGTAATAGGCAAACCCCGAGCCATTAAAACTGACAATGGCTCAGCATATTTATCAGGTAAGTGTCAACATTTTTTTCAACAGTTTGATATTAAACATATTACAAGAATTCCTGGAAACAGTACAGGTCAAGCAATTATTGAACGGCAGAACCGAACCCTTAAGGAAATGCTGCAAAAACAAAAAGGGGGAGAGGAGCTGGTATCAAGGCCAGACTCCCCGACGAAGATTATTAAGAACTCTATTTACTTTAAATTTTTTAAATTTGAATACAGATGCAGTGTCAGCTGCTGAAACACATTGGGGACATAAAAAGGAGGTCTCGGTAGAACAACCTGTCATATACCAAGATGTCACTACTAATCAATGGTGCCCGACTACCGTTTTAAGGTGAGGTCGAGGTTATGCTTATGTTTCCACAGGAACTAAGAAGTTCTGGATTCCTGATAAAAGAATCAAGTTAAGGCATGGCGAGCAAGAGGAAGCGTGATGAGGCGGGACTGGAAGACCGGTTTGCGCAGCTAATCTTCAAGGGAGGACAAACAATTCGCACGCCGTTGCCTCGCACCCGAAACACTCCTCCACCTACATGGGGACAGGTGAAGCGCCTATGCCTGTGAATGCCCATGGAAGGCCCTGTAACTAATGACTCTAATTGGATAGCTGGACTTTTTGAAGATCGTGGGCCTTTGAAACCAGATGCCGGAATGCCTGTGTATTTGGGACTGGGTAATCATTGTTTGCAATTGGGTTTTAAAGCCTGGTTAAATGTAGCTAAAAACACCACTAATTCTTGAAAGGACTAGTTCAATGGACTCAAACTACTAGGGAAATATCTTGTTTTAATTGTACCTTGTTAACTTGTGTACCTTATAATGAAATAGCTTTGCTATTTTCTCTGTCATAATTCAAACCTGCAGCAAAACTAAAAAGGGGGAAAATGTAGATGAACAATTGGAACGAAAAGTAACCAGAGGAGGACGCTCTGCCAGGGAAAGGTGGGGGCCTGCAAGCGGGCCACGTCAGAACAAAGTCTTGCACGCAAGACTTATTGTTCAAAGGCAAAACTTTTCTTGAGGTGATAAATAGTCCATGAGGGCATGGAAAGTTTAAGGGAGGGTGCACTGCTGCAGGTGGAAAGGGTCTTTGTATAACATAGGAAATTAATAGTGTAATGTATAACTTAGCTTAGATGATCTCATAGGCATGCCTGTTAATCATTGTCACTTGCTGTACTCCATTGTTATTTGCTGTACTCCCCAAATAAAGGCCATGAGAGCTTTGGGGGCTTTGCTACACGCCTGAGCTAGCGGTAGCCCTCTGCTCTACTTCATCCTACACGCCAAGCTTGCCTCAGTGTCTCCACTCACAAAAAACATCAACAATTTATACAATGGAATACTTCTTGGCCATAAAAAGGGAGGAAATCTTACCTTTTGAGGCACCTGGAGAGTATTATGCTAAGTGAAATAAGCCAATCAGGGAAAGACAAATACCATATGATTTCACTTACATGTATAATCGAATGAACAAAATATATACAGACTCATAGATACAAAACAGACTGACAGCTGTCAGACGGGAGGGGTATTGTGTGGGGGTTGGATGAAAAAGGTGAAAGGGATTCACCAAAAAGAAAAAGACACATCAACACAGAGTACGGCGATTACAAGAGGGAAAGGGGTGGGGGAGGTAGGAGAGGGTGGGAGGGAAGGAGACTTGACTTTGGACCCATGCACAGATGATGTGTTATAGAAATGTAGATATGAAACTAAATAAATTCAGTACAATTTTTCTAAAAAGCGTGTAATAGTGAATAAGTGAATTAACTGAAGAACATTTCCATTGAAGACACTTGTAAAGGGTTGACTGAGATGATACCATTCAGAGTGTCCAACAGACAATGTAAGCCTTTCCAATGTTGGGGACACAGTCCCGACAGTGTGTGTGGTTCAGGGTTCAGGATCTGGAAGAGGGGCCACACATAAATGAAAAAGATGAGACAAGAAATAATAATTTGGAAATATTAGGGGCCAGGCAGGCAAGCCCAATGCAAGAGAAAGGACTTCCACTGGTGCCCAGGCTTCATCAGTCTTTTATTCAATGTTGGATACACATCTAGCTCTTAGTCAGGCAGGTAATTGCGGTAACAGACAGACTATCTTAAAGGTCAATAAATATTAGAAGGATTTACTCTGAGACTATTTGATCAGGAAATAGCTTGAGCCCCCATTGTCTGGACTAGACAATTGGTGCATAACTCAGGCCCTTGCCATGGGTTCAAGGTTCACCATCGTTCCAGGATCCTTGTTTGCACTTCTCTGATAGTGAAGACAATGGGTGGCTTCCTGCAAACCACTTGTGGGTTTCCCGAATTATAATGGTCCTTGCAGTGTTTTGAAGGAACATTAAATATACCTTGTGATCCATATTCTTCCATCCTGTCTTTCTCACAAGTCTCAGATTTTCTATAAAGATTTTTATTATTATGAATAGATTGTATTTTCATACTCTTCTAGTTTTTATTTTTCCTGTTTCTCTTTTCCTTCTCCTAATCCCCTTGAACTCAAATCTGATCCTTGTCTAAGTGTTCTAACAGAACCCTCACTGCTCCTGATGTCTCTTTCCTGTAGTAAATAATTATTCCTGAAGAGAGGAAGCTGTGATTGTGGAGAGGCCTCTGGGAGAGCAGTCAGCTCTTGGCTTTGCTGAAGTGCTTGTAACACTACTCAAAAGTCAGAACCTCTGGGCCTCACTTTTCTCTTCCCTAATATAAAGAAATTAGACTATGTAATTCCTAAGATGCTTGAATTTCTAACATTATATAATTCTAAAAATTTGAGAGAGTTCTTCAGGATGGAGGACTGCTTACATGTAGGAAAAATGCTCTTCATATAGGCAAATCCCATAAAGAAAATGACTATTGTTTAAGTAACAAGACTTTCAAAATGCATAATTTTTGTGACTCTTAATACCTACTTACCCCTGGTTCTAAGATTATAGTACACATTTTGTACAGGGCAGAGATTTAAATTAGGTATGGTGGTGATATGCTGACCATTTGACTGTGAAAGGAGATCAAATGAACAATCTGAGTTGCTAGTTATTGTAGGTTTACTAACTATAGAATACACTTCTGAAATTACAGGGCCTTTATAAGAGAATATAGAGTTACTAGAGGCCTGGTGCATGAATTCGTGCACTGGTGGGGTCCATTGGCCTGGCCTGCACCCTCTTACAATCCAGGACCCCTTGGGGGATGTCAGAGAGCCAGTTTCAGCCCAATACCCGCAGGCCAGGCCGAGGGATGCCACTGGTGCATGGGCACCGGGCCTCTAGTATGCATATAAGATCTTTGGTAAATCTCTTTCCGCCCTCCCCGCCTCCTCCCTTCCCTCTGAGATTCATCAGTCTGTTCCATGTATCCATGCCTGTGGTTTCTGCTCCTGCATTGAGCACCTGCCCCCTGGTGCTCAGTGTGCATCATAACTTCCAGCTTGTTGTCCAGTTGTAACGGTCACTTAAGCTTTTATATATATAGACTAGAGGCCCGGTGCATGAAATTCGTGCAGGGGAGGTCCCCCTCAGCCCAGCCTGCACCCTCTCCAATCTGGGACCCCCCCAGGGATGTACAACTACCAGTTTAGGCCCAATCCTGGGGCCTAAATCAGCAGTCGGACATCCCTCTCACAATCTGGGACTGCTGGCTCCTAACTGCTCACCTGCCTGCCTGCCTTGATTGCCCCTAACTGGCCCCCCTGCCAGCATGATCACCCCTAACTGCCTCTGCCTGCCAACCTGATTGCCCCTAACTGCCCCTCCTGCCAGCCTGATCACCCCCAACTGCTCCCCTGCTAGCCTGGTCACCCCCAGTTGCCCCCCTCTGCCAGCCTGGTTGCCCCTAACTGCCCCCCTGCCAGCCTAGTTGCCCCCAACTGCCCCCCTGCTGGCCTGGTCTCCCCTCACTGGCCCCCCAGCCAGCCTGGTCACCCCCAACTGCTTCCTTCTGCTGGCTTGGTCACCCCTCACTGCCCCCCTGCTGGCCTGGTCGCCCCACACAGCCTGCTGTTTGGTTGTTTGGTCGTCCCTCACTAACGCCCCCCCACCACCAGCCTGGTTGCCCCACGTAGCCTGCTGTTCAGTCGTTTGGTCGTCCCTCACTAACCCCCCTGCCAGCCTTGTCGCCCCACCCAGCCTGTTCAGTCGTTCATTCAGTTGTTTTGGATGTGATGGCTCGTGGCTCTTTATATGGATAGATAGTGAAGGTTTCCTTGGATAAAAGAGCATGAAATATGTCCACATCAGCTTAGGGCTGAAGTAATGGACAGAACATTGAAGTGATCGGGCGGAGAACCGTGTTTATTGGCACAATCAGGCAGCGACTTCTGTCACTCTATTGCTCTCCTGACTGGATTCCATTCTGGGGCCCAGAGACCGCCTCCTTCGTGCTGGCGGGAAGGCTCCCTTCCAGGTGGGAAAGAGCCCTTCCAGTCACGCTGACTCCCCTGCAGGACCTGCTCTTCTGTGAGGAGTGGGCAGCCACAAACTGAGTGTGCTTTCCCAGGAGAAATGCACGTGTCTGATAAACATCAGTGACTCACTCACTTACTCTTTCATTCCTCCTTCCAGACAACAGGTATTTAGTGAGCGTCTCCCAGAGACAGACACCATGGTAGAGCTTGTAAGTCAGCCCAAGCAAGCCTCATGGGACTTAATCTCCCCATTTTAGATTTATAATCTTCACTGGGTATTGCTCTCTCCATCTGCTGCCCAAGTTTCTGAAATAATAGATTTGGGCATATTTTTGTCATTGAAGGCTTTTTGTAAAGATTAGACATCATGAAAAATTAAATGAAAATAAAAAAGAGAAATTATGTGGTGCAAGTTTTAGAGGAAAAATACACAGGATTTTGCTGGTTCTGATGCAAATATTTCGTAAGGTCACCCTGAGACTTTCTATTTGAGCCTAGATCTTGCCTGAGTTCTGTGTCCTTTTGTGTGATTGTGATTATGGCTTCCTTCCCTCGACTCCACTTTCTTTGTGATGTTGTACTGTCTTTAAATTTATTTTCTATCATACTATGTAAGACAGGGGCCTGAATCATAGGGAAAGGCAAGAGAGGAAGCTCGCGTTCACTAGCAATGCCATCGCTTATAATTACTGACGACGACACTTATTGTCACGCACCAGGCTGTGCATCTCGATTGTCCCCTGAGGTGTGTGTCCTTTTGCCAGGACAACAACTTTATTGAGACCTGATCAACTTCTCTGCCACTTGCAAGGCTAACTCTGTGTGACTGTTCCTTTAACCTGCTGGTGTCTTCTTGGTTTAATACCATGCAAGTCACTCTGCATCACCCTCAAATTCTTCCCAGGATGTAAAGCTATTTGTAAAATGTAAGACATCTGTAGCTTCTTTCAGGTTGTGCTGGGCATTGTCTCTCCACAGTGGCCAATTCAGAGCCGTGGCTGCCACAGATGTTCAGCTTCTAATGGATAAAACTTGTTGCTAATCCTTTGCAAGACTGAAAAAATCTACATGATAAACTGCCATGGTGCCAGGTGGTAATATGTGAATTTTAAACATACCATAATGCACTCTGCTTTAACTCATTTTAAAATGTCACAGAGCTCAGAATCCAATCTCTATTTCAGAAGTAGCTCTTTTCACGATTAGCTATTGTGACCGTATTTCACAGTCTCTTGGGAGCCCTTGCAGACATAAGTTCTTTTCTGTGGGACTTTAAACAAGCGAAGGCCTTTCTGGGCCCTAAGACAGTGCTGCACAGTAGGAGGTTCTCCTCTGCTTGCAGTTGAGAAACCTCGGGGGGGGGGGGGGATTGCGGAGGAGCAGGCCAGATTGCTCTTGTCAGATAAGATTACACTTCTGGTAGATAAATGTGATCCTGAAACTGGGCCTCCGTCCTATACCCACTCAGCCTTAGGACTATTAAGAACAGTGCGTGGATCTCTGTATTCTGAGAATTTTCACACACACACACACACACACACACACACAAAAACACACACACAAAAGCAGTAAAAACAAAATGTCCTTCTATTTCATTATATTTATCAATTATTAAAAGTTTAATTCTTTTTTTTCTTGGAGTATTTAAACTAGATCCCAGCCATACTTTTTACCCATACTTCAGTGAAATCCTTAGATTTTTAATGTTAAATAAAAATTTGAGACAAAAATTTAAGTTTATTTTTGTTTTGCGTCTGAAATTAACACCCTAATTAGCTTTGTTCCATGTTGATACGTTTATTTTTCCTAGGTTCATTTTTGTCTTTCTTTGATTGACACCAAAACTCTATTTTGCTTGTCATAACCAGCAGTTATTATATTGGTGATTCATTCTCCTCGGGTCAACCATCTCTGAGAGGAGCCTGATGTTCCTGTGGAGATGAAAAACCACAACCCGCACAACAACAACACAGAGCAAGGCTAACACACGCCCTTTTTATGTCAGGAGATAGAATTGGACAGGGAAGTGGGAGGGTGTGTGTGTGTGTGCGTGTGCGTGTGTGGATACGGATACATTTTAGCAAGCTTTAGAGAACACAACATTTAAGGTGAAAGAAGCAGCGATGTCTAGGACAAGTGAATGGAAAACTGGAGAAGCACCGAGAAGAGGGGCCCGCTGGCCATGGCCGGGGAGGACGTGAGGCCTGGCCCTGCCACTGTGCGGCTGCGTACCCCGGACTCCTGCCCTTGTTCTCTTGTGCAAAGTGGTAGACAGTCCTCTCTGCCTTACAGAGTTGCTGTGGGGGCCCAGGGGTAGAGTGCCCAGCACAGTCTCTTACGGGTTTACTTTGCCAAGTAAGAGAACTTGTGCCTAAGGACGATATTGCTTCCCCTTTGGCAGTGGCCTGGGCTGGCGCTGAGGCCGCGCTTCAAACCTTCTAGTTCAATGGCCTTGTTTTACAGAGAGGAACTGTGGTCTAGACGTGAGGTGGGAATGAAATAGAAAAACAAATCTCATCATTTGCCAAGCACACGTTTGCTTAATGGTAAAAATTGTAGATACAAAAATTAAGGTTCTTCATATTCTGGTTTTCTTGACATTTTAGGTAGTATAGTAATACATTCTGGATGTTTGTGAATTTTAAATATTCAGATTTTCTATATAACGTTTAATAAATTATAGATGGCTTATTGCTAACTTTAATATATTTCTACCAAGACTATTTCCTTGTTTTTTAAAATATTTTTATATTGATTTGAGAGAGAGAGAGAGAGAGAGAGAGAGAGAGAAACATCAATTTGTCATTCCACTTATTCATGCATTCATTAGCTGATTCTTGTTCATGCCCTGACCAGGGATAAAATCTACAACTTTGGCGCATCAGATGGCACTCTGACCAACTGAGCTACTAGGCCAGGGCTAGAAGTCTTTTTAAAATAAGGTGCAGACTTACAGAAAAGTTATAAAAATAATAGTAGGTGGTACAGAAAATGCTCGTAGTTTCTTCATGCACAGTCCCCACATATTAACATCTTGTCACATCAGCTTTCTCTTCCTAAATAATCAAATTATCGTTTTGCATAATATTTTAAGGTAATTGCTGTCATTATGCTTGACTACCACAACATTTTAGTGTGCATTTCTTTAAAAATAAGACATTCAGCCCGGTTGGCGTGGCTCAGTGTTTGAGCTTTGACCCATGAATCAAGAGGTCACCGGTTCTATTTCTGGTCAGGGCACATGCCCGTGTTGCAGGCTTGATCCCCAGTGACAGGAGTGCAGGAGGCCACCTCTCACTGTCTAGTCAATAAGGACATATAATAATAATAATAATAATAATAATACATTCCCTTATACAATTACAGTACAATTATCAGATGCAGGAAAATAACATACTCTTATGTAATTGTTTACCTAATTCATGTTTGTCCAGTTATTCCATTAAAAATAAAAATCTGGTCCAAAAGTCAATATAGAATTACATGTTACATTTGGTTAGCATATTTTTTTAATCTCCCTTTATCTGAAATTTAGACTTTGTCCTTTATTGCCGGGATATTTTTTGAAGAGTACAGGCAAGATACTTTTGAGGTGTTCCTGAATTTGGGTTGCTCTGCAGTTCCCTGTGATGACGTTCAGGTCACACATTTCAGACTGTTGTGCCCAGGCGTGACATTCTGCTGCTCTCAATGCTTTTAAATTGATAATAAAATGAAAGAAAATAGAAAAATTGCTAGCATGAGAGCTATTGTAACTTTTTATGAGTTAAAATGTATCATAAAATTAATGCTTCTGCCTGCCTGATGTGGCTCAGTGGTTGAGCATCAACCTATGAACCGGGAGGTGACAGTGCGATTCTGGGTCAGGGAACATGCCCGGGTTATGGGCTCAGTCCCCAGTAGAGGGAGTATAGGAGGCAAGGCCCTGAGGCCTACTGATATGATGCCCACAAGTGCTCCCAGCTGTGGCCTCCCTGGGATTGGCCCACGCTAGGCAGTCCTAAGTTACCTGAGGCTACACACTGCTCAAGGACAGCAGGCGTCAGAAGGGAGACTAGAGCCACTGTCTGCCTGTGTGAAACAGTTTTGTTGTAAGCTTTTCCAAAGACACACCCCAAGGACATCTGGAGACCAGAGGAGAACATCCTGTTCTCTCCCAGGTCTCCAGTCAAGCGAGGTGATAGGGGCCTGTCTCAGGAATGTGGTGCCTGGTAACCAGAGTTCTAGCTTCTGTATTGTCCTGTCGCTGAGGAAGTGACATAAAGTTTGCAAGGTTCCATTACCTGTATGTTTTCCTTTAAGCACACTTGCCCGGAAACCCCTCTGGGCTTTTGACTGACACCCCCAGAAATACTCCAAGTTCCCCAACTCAGCTTTCCCCTCCCCCAGCTCCCCGTTCTTGCCACCAGGGGCCTAGCATTCAGGAGAGCCCAGTTAGACCTGTATTGTCTGATTGGTTTAGTGTCCTGGCAAAGCCACTGTGTCCTCCTGGGCCTTCCCAGGGACCCTGCCGACACACGAGGGATGGTACAGGAAACAATCTTCTAGAGACCTGGACCGGTGTATATGACATCAAACCTGCCCCACCTGTGCACAGGCAGTGTGACCTGCGCCGGATGCAAAAACTCCGAGAGGGCCAGATCCCTAGACGGGGTGGGATGTGGCCTGGACTGCCACTTCAAACAGCCTGGGCTTCAGCACTGTGATACTGGTAGAGTCACACCGCCCTGGGCCACCTCGCTAGGTCTCCACCTGTAAGAGGGTGAAATGGAGGAAACGAAGGGGTGACCACCCAGGCCGTATCACCTCCTGTGGTCTCCCAGGACACGGCGCATCAGACCTGGGGCTGGCTGTGGGCCTATATGGTGGTGTACTGGGCTGCATATCGGGGCACGCTGTGCTGTCTGTTCCTGGAACAGACAGATAGGAAGGTACTGACATCAGGTCAGGCCTTGAGATATGGTCTCATGGTCCCTCCTCAATATACTGTGCTCTCTGTTCCCGGAAAACATAGACAGGAAGGTGATAATGCTATACTGTGTCGGGAACAAATTGCGTAAGCATGGCTTTGTAACTTTGTAGTTTTTGCATATAAATAGCCATAACTCTTGCAGTCAGGTGCTACAGTTCGAAGCAAAGGCTGAACTGCAGACAGCTGGCCAGCTTAATAAAGGTTCCTAAATTTAAATTCTGAGTCAGTGGTCTATCTCGCTGAGTCAACCCATAACAGTGGGCGGCCTCCACCTCCACTCCCTGGACCCTGCCTTCGCACATGCTCATTTTTGGTCACAACTAAGTGTTTAGCCATTGGATTCTCCCCAACAAAATGCTGCCATGGGGATGTGAAGTGGAATCCCTAGCGGAGCCCAGTTAGGGAGGGCGCCCCCTTCTGGGCTCCCCAGGACATCGCACCCCCACCGGGAGCCGCTCTCCTGCCCTGGAAGCTCAGAAGGTGGATGAGAGGCAGCTGGTGGCTCAGCAGGGACAGATCCAGTCCCGGCTAGAGGGAGGTCGGGCGGACAGGGCGGAGGGTCGGGGGAGCTGAGCACCAGGTCAGCCAGGGGGCCCAGGGCTCAGCGGGCCTGGAGGCCCGGCGCCGCGGGCTCTTGAGGTTCCCGGAGGCCGGTTTCAGGGTCTATGGCCATACCACCCTGAACGCGCCCGATCTCGTCTGATCTCGGAAGCTAAGCAGGGTCGGGCCTGATTAGTACTTGGATGGGAGACCACCTTGGAATACCAGGTGCTGTGGGCTTTTAATTGGGATTTTTTTAGCCCGCCCCATCCTCCCTTTGGCGGTGTGGGGGGAACCTCCCATCCCCCCCGGGGCTACTCTCGGAATGAACCCCCACCTCCCCTTAGTGTGCCTCCCCTCCACAAGCCTCGTCCTCCGTCAAAAATTAGGAAATGGCGCCATAGCCGGCTTGGCTCAGTGGATGGAGCGTCCGGCCTGAGGACTGAAGGGTCCCAGGTTCGATTCCGGTCAGGGGCACATGCCTGGGTTGCGGGCTCGATCTCCAGTGGGGCGTGCAAGGAGGCAGCCGATCAGTGATTCTCTCTCATTATTGACGTTTCTATCTCTTTCTCCTCTCCTTTCCTCTCTGAAACCAATAAATATATTTTTTTAAAAAAAATTAGGAAATGGTGTCTCGCGCCTAACAGACAACAGCCCTGCATTGGAGGGGCGTGTCTCTTCCATTCTCCCGCACAGGTGCAAGCCCCAAGTGCTCTGCGCTTTTCCAGGGCAACAGGGGCCCCACAACCGGGGGAACCCATCGAACCCCCGGTGCTGCGGAGGGAGGTAGCTCCCCAAACTGCTAAGGGAACCCCGCGGCCCCCACCAAAGGCCCAGGCCGCCCCTCGCTTTTTGCCATCCCTCGGGTGTTTTGTCCTACCCAGTGGCAGTGGACACCCCCTTCCGCATTTCAGGCAATCGCACCCCAACGGAAGGCGCCCTCCTGCATCTTTTGGAAGCTCAGGAGATGAGCGGGCCAGAGACAGCCGATGGCTCAGCAAAAAGAGATCTGGTCCGGGCTGGGGCGTCTGGTGTGCGGAGTGCGGTGGCGGAGCACCAGGTCAGGAAGGGGGAGGGGGCCAAGGCTTTTTATTTTTATATTTTCCTGGCCCAAGCTCCACCCCGTGGCCAAGGCAGGGCCCTGAGGTCCACTAGGACACCCTCCCCCTTCCTGCCACTCTGCAACACTCCACCTCCCCACCCCCAAACACCCACCCTGGGCCCAGGAGAGTGGCTCGGCCACTCCCCTACTGCCTTGGTGGTGTTGGGGGTGGGGGGACCCCTGGGTCTACTCTGGGATCCCCCACCCTGGGCCACCATGACCTCCACCCCCAATCAAGGAAAGGGGTCTCCCACATGACAGAGGACACCCCTGGGTGGGAGGGATGTGTCTGTGACGCTAGTGGAAGAGGCTCCAGCGGGTTTGGCTCAGTGGACAGAGCACAGGCCTGTGGATGGAAGGGTCTCGGGTTCGATTGGGGTCAAAGGCACTTACCTCCCTTGCAGGCTGGATCCCTGCCCCCTCGGGGCGCCTGCCGGAGGCAACCAATCCAGGTGTCTCCCTCACATCCATGTTTCTTTCTGCCTCTCCCAGTTTTTTCCAGTCTCCCTAAAAGTCAAGGGAGAGATATCCTGGCCGAGGACTATGAGAAATAAATAAATAAATGATAAATAAATAAATAAATAAATGCAGGTGGAACAGCTGAACACTCTAGTGGGAATCTGAAATCTGGCTCTCCTTGGTCATCTTAATCCTGTGGGCACAGAGCCCTCTGTACCCACCCTCAACTCTGGGCCCACTCTGACTGCCGATAGTCTGGTCTCTAGCTCCCAGACAAGGATTGGAAGAAGTTGTACTAGTCCAACTGAGTCTCCATGACCTCCTCATGATCTCCTGGGTGGAGCTCTGATAGGCAACACCTGGTGTCCCCATTGGAACACTGCCTGGATCTCACCACAGTAGGAAAACCCATCATAAAGTCATTTTCCCTGATGAGGTACACAGGGTTGTCTGAATAGCCTTCCAGCCATGAAGGAATAAAATGAAACTCATTGAGCTTCAAATGTCAATATAATTAGTATGCTCATCATTTCACAGCTTTGTACACAAATTCTAGCCTCTATAAACATGAATTCTGAAGGGCTTAAACCACTTTTTACAAAAAGGCCAACTCATTGAGCCTGAACTGTAAATATAAACAGTATACTCATCAATTCACAGCTTTCTACATGAATTCTCGGTGTTTTAACACTGCTCTACAGATATTAAGGTTCTATTTAGATGTATGTACAGTGTCATAGACATTCCCAAACATTTCCCAGTCTATCATTGCGTATTCTACGAGTTTTAACCACATTCAGTCAGTTTTCTTAGCTGTATACACATGAATTCTTAAGGGTTAAAACCACTTTATTCCAAAAACACCAACTCATTGAGCCTCAATTGTAAATGTAAACAGTGTTCTCGTCATTTCACAGCTTTGTACACAAATTCTAGACTCTATAAATATGAATTCTTAAGGGTTTAAACAACTTTCTTTCAAAAATGCCAACTCATTGAGACTGAATTGAAAATGTAAACAGTATTCTCATTTCACAGATTTGTACACAAATTCTGAGCTCTATAACCATGAATTCCTAATGGTTGAAACCATTTTCATCCAAAAATGCAAACTCATTGAGCCTCAATTGTAAATTTAAACCATATTCTCATCATTTCACAATTTTTTACACAAATACTAAGCTCTGTAATCATGAATTTCCAAAGGTTTAAACCACTTTCTTTCAAAAAAAACACCAACTAATTGAGCCGGAATTGTAAATATAAAGAGTATACTTGTCATTTCACAGCTTTCTACACGAATTTTCAGTGTTTTAACACTACCCTACAGATATTAAAGCTCTATTTACATGTATTCCACGTGTTTCATAGACATTCCTAATCATTTCCCTGGATTATCATTGTGTATTCTAAGAGTTTTAACCACACTCAGTCTGTTTTCTTAGCTGTATACACATGAATGCTTAAGGGTTAAAACCACTTTATTCCAAAAACACCAACTCAATGAGCTTCAATAGTAAATGTACACAGTATTCTTGTCATTTTACAGCTTTGTACAGAAATTCTAGCCTCTGTAATCATCAATTCCTAAGGGTCTAAACCACTTTCTTTCAAAAAATCCAACTCATTCAGGCTGAAATATAAACATTATACTCTTCATTTCAGAGCTTTGCAAACAAATTTTCAGTGTTTTAACACGGTCCTAGAGATATTAAGGCTCTATTTACATGTATCCCAAGTGTTTCATATACATTCCTCATCATTTCCTGAGACTATCCTTGTATATTCTAAGAGTTTTAACGACATTCAGTCAGTTTTCTTAACTGTATACACATGCATAATTAAGGGTTAAACCCACTTTATTCCAAAACACCAACTCATTGAGCCTCAATTGCAAATATAAACAGTATTCTCATCATTTCACAGCTTCGTACACAAAGTCTGATCTCTATACACATGAATTCTTAATGGTCAAAAACTTTTTTCCAAAAACGCCAACTCATTGAGCCTCAATTGTAAATTTAAACCATATTCTCATCATTTCACAATTTTTTACACAAATACTAAGCTCTGTAGTCATGAGTTCTTAAAGGTTTAAACCACTTTCTTCCAAAAACACCAAATAATTGAGCCGGATTTGTAAATATAAACAGTGTGCTCTTTATTTCACAGCTTTCTACACGAATTTTCAGTGTTTTAACACTGCCCTACATATATTAAGGCTCTATTTACCTGTATTCCAAGTGTTTCATAGACATTCCTAATCATTTCCCAGGACTATCATTGTGTATTCTAAGAGTTTGAACCACATTCAGTCTGTTTTCTTAGCTGTATACACATGAATTCATAAGGGTTAAAACCACTTTATTCCAAAATCTCCAACTCATTGACCCTCAATTGTAAATGTAAAGAGTATTCTCCTCATTTCACAGCTTTGTACATGAATTCTAGCCTCTATAAACATGAATTCTTAAGGGTTTAAACCACTTTCTTTAAAAAACGCTAATTCATTCAGGCTGAAATATAAATATAAATATTATACTCATCATTTCACAGCTTTCTACACGAATTCTGTGTTTTAACACTGCCATACAGATATTAAGGCTCTATTTACATATATTTCCAGAGTTTAATAGCCATTCCCAAATATTTCCCGAGTCTATCATTGTGTATTCTATGTTTTAACCACATTCAGGCAGTTTTCTGAGCTCTATACACATGAATTCTTAAGGGTTTAAACCACTTTATTCAAAAAACGCCAACACGTTGAGCCTGAATTAAAAATGTAAACAGTATTCTCATTTTACAGCTTTGTACACAAATTCTGAGCTTTATAATCATGAATTCCTAAGGGTTTAAACCACTTTTTTCAAAACGCCAACTCATTGACGATGAAATATAAACTGTACCAGAGGCCCGGTGCACAAAAATTTGTGCTCTCGGGGGCTTCCTTCAGCCTGGCCTGTGCCCTCTCGCATTCTGGGACCCCTCAGGGGATGACTACCTGCTGGCTTAGGCCCGCTCCCTGGGGGATTGGGCCTAAGCTGGCAGTCAGACATCCCTCTGGAAGCCTGGCAGCCCTCGGGGGATGTCCACTTGCAAGCGGGGAGCAGGCCTAAGCTGCAGTCGGACATCCTTAGTGCTGCTGAGGAGGTGGTAGAGGCTCCCACCACCACCACTGTACTGTCAGCGGTCAGCCTGGCTTGTGGCTGAGCAGAGCTCCCCCCTGTGGGAGTGCACTGACCACCAGGGGGCAATTCCTGCATTGAGTGTCTGCTCCCTGGTGGTCAGTGTGTGTCATAGTGACCAATCATTCCCAGTCGTTCTTATGTTAGGGTTAATTTTCATATTACCCTTTTATTATATAGGATAGAAGCCTGGTGCATGGGTGGGGGCCAACTGGTTTGCCCTGAAGGGTGTCCCGGATGAGGGTGGGGTCCTGCTGGGGTGCATGGCCAGCCTGGGTGAGGGGCTGATGGCTGTTTGCAGGCTGGCCACAGCCAATTCAGGGTGGGGGTCCCCCCTGAGGTGCCTGGACAGCCTGGGTGAAGGGCTGGTGACTATTTTCAGGCTGGCCACAGCCCCTTCAGGGTGGGAGGTCCTGCTGGGGTGCCTGGCTAGTCTGGGTGAGTGGCTGATGGCTCTTTGCAGGCTGGCCAAGCCCCCAGGCGGGGACCCCCACCCCATGAGGGTGTGACCATCCTGGGTGAGGGGCAGATGGTTGTTTTCAGTCTGGCCACAGCCCCCATCCACCCAAGCTCCCTGTGGAGGCTGGCTGGAAGCAGGTATCTGGGATTAATTTATCTTCTATAATTGAAACTTTGTTGCCTTGAGCAGAGGCCACAGCCAGCCAGGGCAGGTGGGAAGCTTGGCTTCCTCCATCGCCGAGGCAACCAAGCCTCCAGCTTGCTCCAGCTCCGTGGCTGCCGGCCGCCATCTTGTTTGGGTTAATTTGCATATAGTCGCTCTGATTGGCTGGTGGGCATGCCTTGGGGCATAGTGGAGGTGTGGGCAATTTGCATTTTTCTTTTTTATTAGATTATATACTCTTCATTTCAGAGCTTTGTACACAAATTCAGTGTTTTAACACTGTCCTAGATATATAAAGGCTCTATTTACATGTATTCCATGGATTTCATAGACATTACTAATCATTTTCTGGGACTATCATTGTGTATTCTAAGAGTTTTAACCACATTCAGTCAGTTTTCATAGCTGTATACACGTGAATAATTAAGGGTTGAAATCACTTTTTTGCAAAATCTCCAACCGAATGAGCCTCAATTGTAAATATAAACAGTACTAGAACCCTGGTGCACAATAATTTGTGCACTGGCTGGGGGGGAGGGGAGTCCCTCAGCCCAACCTGTGCCCTCTCACAGTCTGGGACCCCTTGGGAGATAACCACCTGCTGGCTTAGGCCCACTTCCATGGTGGCAGATTGCACGCCCAATCCCGCAGTGTCTGCCATATCTCCCCAGGTCTCAGATGGCAGGCCCGGATCCTGCGCTGGGTCAGGCGGCCCCTCAGATCGTGCTGCCACCCACCCCACCCACCCCGCCCACCCCACCCCACACATGGCAGGCCTGGATCCTAGGCTGTGGCACGTGGTGGCTGGGGATCTCGCTGCCATCCGCCCTGCCCATGCCACCCCACACTCAACAGGCCCAGATCCTGCGCTGGGGCAGTGAACGTCTGGGGATCTCAATGCCGCCCACCCCGCCCACCCCACCCCACACAGGACAGACCAGGATCTCCAGTTGGGGCGGATAGCACCTGGGATCACGCTGAAGACAGCCCAAGGCGGGGCAGCGACGGGATTTGCCTACAGTAGGCAAATTAGCTGTTATTGTTGTTGGCGGTTAATTTCCATATCACACTGATTAGCCAATGGGATACGTAGCGAAGGAATGGTCAATTACCATGTTTGTCAATTATTACATAGGATTCTCATCATTTCACAGCTTTGTACAAAATTATAAACAATGTAATCATGAATTCTTAAAGGTTTAAACAATTTCTCTCAGAAACGCCAAGTCAGTGAGCTGGAATAAAAATATAAACATTATACTCGTAATTTCACAGCTTTGTACAAAATTATAAACAATGTAATCATGAATTCTTAAAGGTTTAAACAATTTCTCTCAGAAACGCCAAGTCAGTGAGCTGGAATAAAAATATAAACATTATACTCGTAATTTCACAGCATTCTACTCCAATTCTCCGTGGTTTAACACTGTCCTATAGATATTAAAGCTCTAATTCCACATATTTCCAGAATTTCATAGATATTCCAAACATTTCCCAGGTCAATCATTGTGCATTCTAAGAGTTTTAACCACATTGAAACAGTTTTCTGAGCTCTATACACATAACTTCTTAAGGGTTTAAAACACTTTATTCAAAAAAACACCAACTAATTGAGCCTGAATTGAAAATGTAAACAGTATTCTAATTTCACAGCTTAGTAAACAAATTCTGAGCTCTATAAACATGAATTAATAAAGGTTTAAAACACTTTCTTTCAAACACCAACTCATTGAGACTGAAATATAAACAGGATACTTTTCATTTCAGATATTTTTACACAAATTCACACTGTTTTAACACTGTCCTACATATATTAAGGCTCTATTTACATGTATTTCAAGTGTTTCATAGACATTCCCAAATTTTCCTGGGACTATCATTGAGTATTCTATGAGTTTTAACCAC
The DNA here is from genome assembly GCF_000147115.1 of Myotis lucifugus. Lineage (NCBI taxonomy): Eukaryota > Metazoa > Chordata > Mammalia > Chiroptera > Vespertilionidae > Myotis > Myotis lucifugus. The sequence goes on along the minus strand of NW_005871603.1, from coordinate 565,384 downwards.
ATTCAGTCAGTTTTCTAAGCTCTATACACATGAATTCTTAAGGATTAAAACCACTTTCTGGGACGAGAAGATGGCGGCATAGGTAAACACCGGACTTTGCTGCCTCGAACAACCACTTCAAAAATACAACTAAAAGTCGGAGCGGACATCAACCAGAACCACGGGAAGGCTGGCTGAGGAGAGTCTCTTCAACTAGAAGCAAAAACAACAGCATTCCGACGCTCAGCGGAGGCGCAGTGTGGAAAATTTAAAGGTACGGCGGTGCGGTGGTGAGGGTGCGCGCGCAAAGCGGGCTGGCGGCTGAGGGCGCGATTGTCGTTTTCAATCAGGAGCGAGTCTCAGACTCTGGGCTACAGATCCGGGCGAGTCTCTAGGGACCCAGACTCAAACGGGAGAAGCGGGACTGTCTGGCTACGGCCCCTCCGAGGTTTGCAGCGGTTACGGGGACAGAGAGGCAGAGCCCCTGGGGACCGACTGAGAGCGGCCATAGCTGCTCCCTCCCCCCGCCCTGTTGAGCCCGCCCCGCCCAAACCCTGCGCACGGCCATTTGCCGATCGCCTCAGGCAAAGGCTGGACTAGCGCCTCCCCAGAAGACAGACGTTTTCCACAGCTGATTCCCTACAGCCAGTCGGCCTGGTGGTCAAATCCCTCTAGTGTTAACTACAACAATTAAGGCTTGGCTAGAACAAGACTGCGCACAGAGACCACAAGGGGGTGCACCAAGAAAGCAAATAAGATGCGGAGACAAAAAAACATGACAGAAATGGAGGATATGGAGCTAAGAATCGCAATTTTGAGGGCTTGCCATAAATTTGTGCAGAGCCTCACAAAAACTAATGAGACCCTCGATGCTACGATAAAGAAATTAGAAAGTAAGCATACACGGACTGAAATAAAGAATATTATACCCAATAGCAGACCAGAGGAGCACAAGAATCAAACCAAAGATTCGACAAAAAACACCCAATTGGAAAAACAAAATGAAAAAAGAATCCGAAAGTGTGAAGATAGTGTAAGGAGCCTCTGGGACAGCTTTAAGCGGTCTAATATCAGAATTATTGGAGTGCCAGAAGATGAGAGACAGCAAGATATTGAAAACCTATTTCAAGAAATAATGGCAGAAAACTTCCCCCACCTGGAGAAAGAAATGGACTTACAGGTCCAAGAAGCGCAGAGAACCCCAAACAAAAGGAATCCAAAGAGGACCACACCAAGACACATCATCATTAAAATGCCAAGAGCAAAAGACAAAGAGAAAATCTTAAAAGCAGCAAGAGAAAGAGGCTCAATTACCTACAAGGGAATACCCATACGACTGTCAGCTGATTTCTCAACAGAAACTTTGCAGGCCAGAAGGGAATGGCAAGAAATATTCAAAGTGCTGAATACCAAGAACCTACAACCAAGATTACTTTATCCAGCAAAGCTATCATTCAGAATTGAAGGTCAGATAAAGAGCTTCACAGATAAGGAAAAACTAAAGGAGTTCATCACCGCCAAACCAGTATTATATGAAATGCTGAAAGGTATCCTTTAAGAAGAGGAAGAAGAAGAAAAAGGTAAAGATACAAATTATGAACAACAAATATGCATCTATCAACAAATGAATCTAAGAATCAAGTGAATAAATAACCTGATGTACAGAATGAACTGGTGATTATAATGAATCAGGGACATAGAAAGGGAATGGACTGACTATTCTTGGGGGAAAAGGGGTGTGGGAGATGCGGGAAGTGACTGGACAAAAATCATGCACCTATGGATGAACTCAGTGGGTGGGGAGTGAGGGTGGAGGGTGGGGTGGGAGCTGGAAGGAGGGGAGTTATGGGGGGAAAAAAGAGGAACAAATGTAATAATCTGAACAATAAAGATTTAAAAAAATAAAAATAAAAAAAAAAACATTTAAAAATCAGAAAAAAAAAAAGAGAGATATTACCTCAAAAAAAAAAACCACTTTCTTCCAAAAATGCCAATTCCATGAACCTGAATTGTAAAAATAATCAGTACAGTAGTCTTTTCACAGCTTTTTGCACCAATTCTCTGTGTTTTAACATTGCCCTACCGATATTAAGGCTCTATTTACAAGTATTCCAAGTGTTTCATAGACATTCGCAAACAATTCCCGGGTTTATCATTGTGTATTCTAAGAGTTTTAACCACATCCAGACAGTTTGCTGAGCTCTATACACATGAATACTTAAGGGTTTAAACCACTTTATTCAAAAAACACAAACTTATTGAGCCTCAATTGTAAATATAAACAGTATTCTCGTCATTTCACAGCTTTGTACCAAAATTCTAAGCTCTATAAACATGAAATCTTACGGGTTTAAACCACTTTCTTCCAAAAACGCCAACAGATTGAGCCAAAATTATAAACATAAATGACTTACATATCATTTCCCAGCATTCTCCGTGTCTTCTCAGTGTTTTAACACTGCCCTACAGATATTAAGGCTCTATTTACATGATATCCAAGGGTTTCATAGACATTCCTAATCATTTCCTGGGACTGTCATTGTTTATTCTAAGAGTTTTAACCACATTCAGTCTGTTTTCTTAGCGGTGTACACGTGAATAATTAACGGATGAAACCACTTTTTTTCCAAAATCTCTACACATCAAGTCGCAATTGTAAATATAAACAGTATTCTCATCAATTCACGCTCTATTATCATAAATTCTTAAAGGTTTAAACCACTTTCTTCCAAAACAACAACTCATTGAGACGGAATTGTAAATATAAACAGTATACTCATCTTTTCACTGCTTTCTACATGAATTCTCGGTGTTTTAACACTGCCCTGCCCTACAAATATTAAGGCTCTATTTACATGTATTCCAAGTGTTTCAAAGACATTCTGAAACATTTCCCGGGTCTATCATTATGTATTCTAAGAGTTTTAATCACATTCAGACAGTTTTCCAACTTTATACACTTAAATACTTAAGGGTTAAAACCACTTTATTCCAAAAAGTCCAACTCATTGAGCCTGAATTGGAAATATAAACAGTATACTCATCATTTCATATTTGTACACGAATTCTCAGTGTTTTAACACTGCCCTACAAATAGGAGGTCTCTTTTTACCTGTATTCCAGGGGTTTCATAGACATTCCTAATTATTTCCTGGGACTATCATCGTGTATTCTAAGAGGTTTAACAACATTCAGTCAGGTTACTTACCTGTATAAACGTGATTAATGGTTGAAACCACTTTTTTCCAAAATTGTCAATTCATTAACCCTCAATTGTAAATATAAACTGTATTCTCTTCATTTCACAGCTTTGGACACAAATTTTGATCTCTATATGTAGAGGGCCTACAGATTGAAATCACTTTCTTCCAAAATCAACAACTCATTGAGCCTCATTTGTAAATTTAAACCATGTTCTCATCATTTCACAGCTTTGTACACAAATTCTCAGTGTGTTAACACTTCCCTACAGATATTAAGGCTCTATTTACATGTATTTCCTGAGTTTCATAGACATTCCCAAAAATTTCCCAGGTCTATCATTGTATATTCTAAAAGTTTTAACCACATTCAGACAGTTTCCTGAGCTCTAAACACATTAATTCTTAAGCGTTTTTAACCACTTTATTCAAAAAAACGCCAACTCATTGAGCCAGAATTGAAAATGTAAACAGTATTCTCATTTCACAGCTTAGTACACAAATTCTGAGCTCTATAAACATGAATTCTTAAGGGTCTAAATCACTTTTTTCAAAAAGGCCAACACATTGACACTGAAAAATAAACAGTATACTCTTCATTTCACAGCTTTGTACACAAATTCACAGTATTTTAACACTGCCCTACAGATATGAAGGCTCAATTGACATGTATTCCAAGGGTTTCATAGATATTCCTAGTCATTTCCAGGGACTATCATTGTTTATTCTAAGAATTTTAACCACATTCAGTCAGTTCTCTTAGCTGTATATACCTGAGTAATTAAGGGTTGCCACCACTTCTTTCCAAAATCTCCAACTCATTGAACCTTAGTTGTAAATATAAACAGTATGCACATCATTTCACAGCTTGTACACAAAATCTGATCTCTATAGACATGAATTCTTACAGGTTGAAACCACTTTCTTCCAAAAATGCCTACTCATTGAGCTTCAATTCTAAATTTAAACCGTATTCTCATCATTTCACAGATGGAACACAAATTCTATGCACTGTAATCATGAATTATTGAGGGTTTAAACCACTTTCTTTTATAACCGCCAACTAATTGAGCTGGAATTGAAAATAAAAACAGTATACTCATCATTTAGGAGGTTTCTACACAAATTCTCCATCATTTAACACTGCTGTACAGAAATTAAGGCTCTAACTCCACGTATTTACAGAGTTTCATACATATTTCCAAACGTTTCCCGGGTCAATCATTGTGTATTCTATGAGTTTTAACCACATTGAGTCAGTTTTCTGAGCTCAATACACATAAAATCTTAAGTGTTTCAACCACTTTATTCTAAAAACGCCAACTCATTGAGCCTGAATTGAAAATGTAAACAGTATTCTCATTTCACAGCTTAGTACACAAATTCTGAGCTCTATAAACATAAATTCTTACAGGTTGAAATCACTTTCTTCCAAAAATGCCTACTCATTGAGCCTCAATTGTAAATTTAAACCATATCCTCGTCATTTCACAGATGTAACACAAATTCTAAGCACTGTAATCATGAATTCTTAAAGGTTTAAACCACGTTCTTCCATAAAAGCCAACTAATTGAGCTGGAACTGAAAAAAAACAGTATACTCATCATTTCAGAGCTTTCTACACAAATTATCCATCATTTAACACTAAACATACAGATATTAAGGCTCTAATTCCACGTATTTACAGAGTTTCATAGACATTTCCAAACTTTTCCCGGGTCAATCATTGTGTATTCTGAGTTTTAACTACATTTAGACAGTTTTTTAAGTTCTATACTCATAAATTCTTAAGGATTTAAATCACTATCTTCCAAAATCGCCAACTCATTGAGACTGAATTGTAAATATAAACAGTATATTCGTATTTTCACAGCTTTTGACATAAATTGTCAGTGTTTAACACTGCCCTACAAATATTAAGGCCCTATTTACATGTATTCCAAGTGTTTAAAACACATTCTGAAACATTTCCAGGGTCTATCATTATTTATTCTAAGAGTTTTAATCACATTCAGACAGTTTTCCGACTTTATACACATAAATTCTTAAGGGTTAAAACCACTTTATTCCAAAAAAGCCAACGCATTGAGCCTGAATTGTAAATATAAACAGTTTACTCATCATTTCATATTTATAAATGAATTCTCAGTGTTTTAACACTGCCCTACATATAGGAAGTCTCTTTTTACCTGTATTACAGGGGTTTCATAGATATTCCTAATTATTTTCTGGGACTATCGTCGTGTATTCTAAGAGTTTTAACCACATTCAGTCAGGTTTCTTAGCTGTATAAACGTGATTAAGGGTTGAAAACACTTTTTTCCAAAAACTTCAACTCATTGACCCTCAATTGTAAATATAAACTGTATTCTCTTCATTTCACAGCTTTGGACACAAATTTTGATCTCTATACACATGAATTCTTACGGGTTGAAAACACTTTCTTCCAAAAACAACAACTCATTGAGCCTCATTTGTAAATTTAAACCATGTTCTCATCATTTCACAGTTTGTACACAAATTCTCAGTGTGTTAACACTTCCCTACAGATATTAAGGCTCTATTTACATGTATTTCCTGAGTTTCATAGACATTCCCAAAAATTTCCCAGGTCTATCATTGTATATTCTAAAAGTTTTAACCACATTCAGACAGTATTCTGAGCTCTATACTCATGAATTCTTTTTTTTTTTATTAAATCTTTATTGTTCAGATTACATTTGTTCCTCTTTTTTCCCCCCCATA
>NW_005871603.1:539615-559205 GCF_000147115.1 Myotis lucifugus | reverse complement strand
CTTTTCCTTATCTGTGAAGCTCTTTATCTGACCTTCAATTCTGAATGATAGCTTTGCTGGATAAAGTAATCTTGGTTGTAGGTTCTTGGTATTCATCACTTTGAATATTTCTTGCCACTCCCTTCTGGCCTGCAAAGTTTCTGTTGAGAAATCAGCTGACAGTCGTATGGGTATTCTCTTGTAGGTAACTGAGTTTCTTTCTCTTGCTGCTTTTAAGATTCTCTCTTTGTCTTTTGCTCTTGGCATTTTAATTATGATGTGTCTTGGTGTGGTCCTCTTTGGATTCCTTTTGTTTGGGGTTCTCTGCGCTTCCTGGACTTGTAAGTCTAATTCTTTCACCAGGTAGGGGAAGTTTTCTGTCATTATTTCTTCAAATAGGTTTTCAATATCTTGCTGTCTCTCATCTTCTGGCACCCCTATAATTCTGATGTTGGTACGCTTGAAGCTGTCCCAGAGGCTCCTTACACTATCTTTGTATTTTTGGATTCTTTTTTCATTTTGCTTTTCCGGTTGGGTGTTTTTTGCTTCTTCGCATTTCAAATCTTTGACTTGATTCTTGCACTCCTCTGGTCTGCTGTTGGGTGTCTGTATAATATTCTTTATTTCAGTCAGTGTATGCTTAATTTCTAGTTGGTTCTTTATCACAACATCGAGGGTCTCATTAGATTTCTTGAGGCTCTCATTAAGTTTATCGGCAGTTTCTAGCAAATTATTGAAAGCCCTTAAAAGTGCGTTTTTTAGCTCTATATCCTCCATTTCTGTCATGTTTTTTTGTCTCCGCATTTTTTATGCTTTCTTGGTGCACCCCCTTGTGGTCTTTGTGCGCAGTCTTGTTGTAGTTAAGCCTTGATTGTTGTCAGCAATACGAGGGTGAATTGACCTCCAGGCTAACTGGCTATGAGAGTCAGCTGTGTCTGCAGTGGGAGAGCTTCTGTGCTGAATCTCTAGGGTGGTGCTAATCTAGCCTTTGCCTGAGGCTATCCGGCAAATGCCTCTGTGCAGGGCTTGGGCGGGGCGGGTCTCCGGGGATCAACAGGGCGGGCGGAGTGAGCAGTTATTGCTGCTCTCAGTTCCGTCCCCAGACGCTCTGCAACCGCTGCAAACCTTGGAGAGAAAGCTGCCTTCCCGCTTCTCCCGTTTGAGTCTGGGTCCCTAGAGACTCGCCCGGATCTGGAGCTCAGAGTCTGAAACTCTCTCCCGATTGAAAACAACAACCGCGCCCTCCGCCACTGACCCACTCCACATGCACTCCGCACCTTAGTATTTCACTTCAGCACTGCGCCTCCTCTGAGTCTCGTATGATTTCCTCTTTCCTCCTAGTTGTAGAACTTCCACTCAGCCAGCCTTCCTGTGGTTCTGGATGATGTCCGTTCCGTCTTTTAGTTGTATTTTTGAAGTGGTTGTTCGAGGCAGCAAACTCCAGCTTTAACTTATGCCGCCATCTTTGGATTCTCTCTGAATGTTGAACTTTTTAATGTTCTTATTGTTCGACGTTGGACCTGCTCCTAGTGCCTGGTCCATCGAGTCAGCCTCGAGGTTGGACCAAAAAGGGTTGAGGCTCTATTTACATGTGTTCCAATTGTTTCAGTCACTTTCCTGAACATTTCCCTGGTCTATCATTGTGAATTCTAGGAATTTTAAACACTTTTGGACAGTTTTCTGAACTCTATAAACATGAATTTTTAAGTTCTTATACCACATTCTTCCAGAAAGGCCAACTCATTTTGCCAGAATTATGAAGGTAAACACTATCCTGGTCATTTCACAGATCTTTGATGCAAATTCTTAGTGTTTTAAACACTTTCAGACAGTACTCTGAGCTTTTTAAACATGAATTTTTAAATTTTTAACCATATTCTTCCAAAAACGCTAACTCATTGAGCCAGAATTATGAATGTAAACACTATCCTAGTCCTTTCCCAGCTCTTTGAAAATGAATTCTCATTGTTTCAACACTGACCTACAGATATTAAAGCTCTATTTACTTGTATTCCAAGTACTGCAAACACATTCCTAAACATTTCCCTTGGCTATCATTGTGAATTACAAGTGTTTTATAGACTTTTGTCCCATTCTTCAAACTCCTTAAATGTGAACTCCAAGTGTTTAAATTGCGTTTATACATATATACCAGCTTTTAACGTGAATTATTAGTATTTTAAACACTGTCCTACTAATTTCACACATCCTCGGTGTTTCCTCACTGCCCTACAGATATTAAGGCTCTATTTACATGTATCCCAAGTGTTTCAAAAAGTTTCCTAAACATTTTCCATGTCTATCATTATGAAATCTAAGAGTTTTAAACACTTTCGGACAGTTTTCTGAGCTCTTTAAACATGAATTTTTAAGTTTGTAACCACATTCTTTCAAAGACGCCAACTCATTGAGCCTGAATTATGAATATAAACACTATCCTAGACATTTCACCCCTCTATGAAGACAAATTCCCAATGTTTCAACACTGCCCTACAGATATTAAGGATCTATTTTCATGTATTCCAAGTGTTTCAAACACATTCTGAAACATTTCCCCGGTACATTATTGTGAATTCTAAGAGTTTTAAACACTTTCGGACATTTTTCTGAGCTCTGTAAACATGAATTCTTAAGTTTTTAAACCACTTTGTTCTGAAAATGCCAACTCATTCAGCTTGAGTTATGAACATAAACACTATCAGTCATTTCACAGCTCTTTGAACGGAAATTCTCAGTGTTTCAACACTGCCCTACAGATATTAAAGCTCTATTTACATGTATTCCAAGCATTGCAAACACATTCCTAACCATTTCCCTTGGCTATCATTGTGAATTACAAGTGTTTTATACACTTTTGTCCCGTTCTTCAAGCTCCTTAAATGTGAACTCCAAGTGTTTAAAAGCTCTTTAAACATTATTAGTATTTTAAACACTACCCTACAGATATTAAGGTTCTAGGAACATGTATTCCAAGTGTTTCAAACACATTCCTAAACATTTCCCAAGTCCATCATTGTGAATTCTTTTCGGAAGGCGCTTGCTCTGCCCCCGGTTCCAGGACAGAACCTGAGGTCAGGGGTGTGCATGGCCCTGACCTTTCATCCCTCCCACCCATCACCACATACAGCAACCACAGCTGTTTTCCAAACAATTTTTTTTCTCCAAGTCTCCCCTAACCTTATGAGACAACAACTCCACTGCCCTTCTGTCGTGTGGAGTGGAGGGGAAGGGTCAAGCTGCAATCAGACAGACTCGCCTGGCCCGTTGATCCTGGCCTTCCCACCTCCAGCTGGGGAGAAACACATCCCTGTTGCTGATCGGCCACCAAGTCTCTGGTGGCTACAGCTGCCCGCGCTGCCGGACACTCCTGCAGATAAGCCTCATGTGGGCACACCTCTGGGCCAACAGCATGGCCGGACCCACCTCAGGCAAGATCCCCAGTCACAAGGACCTTAAAGCCCTGTGTATGGTGTTAGGAAGTGGGCCCTCAGGCCATGAAGGTGGAGTCCGCATGAAGGGTCATCGCTGTCAGAGACCCAGCCCCTTCCTTCCTCCCTGCGAGGGTGAGCCTGGACCCCAGGCACTGGAGAGAGGCCCTCCCCTACCAGCTCAGCACCCTGATCTCAGACCTTTAGCCTCCAGAATGTGAAAAATAACTTGTTTAGAAGCCACCCAAACTACCAAAATGGTGTTTTGCTATAGCAGCCCAGATGGACTAAAATGTACAGGGAAAACTGGAATTTGAAATGAAAAAAAATTTTTTTGCAATAGCACCTCAAAAATTGAAGTCCTGACCCTAACCCTCTGACCCTGGATGCTACCCCTGACCCTGACCATAAACCCCAAACCTAAACCCTGGCCCTGGCCCTAGGCCCTGACCCAAACCAACCCTAAACCCTAAACCCTCACCCTTTGCTGCTGGTAAAATGTATAGCTACCAGTAGTACCCAATTTTCTTTCCATATTTCAGGTCATGGAAAAATTGTGCCAAAAATCTAACCACAGACACTCTTCATGTCCCAGAATTAAGTAATAAAGTGTGAAAGAAAACACACGGTAAGAAAGAAAAAATATATATTTTTTAAGATTTGGAGGGGGGGAGGGGGAATGTAGGCAAGAATATCTATCCCAGACAAGAAACAGAAGCAATGCTAAGAAGGCTAAAACGTCTTAACTGCCTTTATTGATATCTTGTATTTATTCAGGTATATCAGCTTTTAAACCAGTTTCCAATTTCTTACATTAATCCCCTGAAAGCTCCAGACTGGCTAAAGCACTTTCATACACACAGTTGATTTTTACATTACACGCTTAATGTTATAAGCTTGATCTCTGTTTAGTACATCTCTATGGCTCGCCTACTTCTAAGACAAAAGTCACATATAAAAATACAGACGACTCTACACAGAAGCCCACCTTGTCTAGAGAGTGGTTTCCGCACGGGCTTGCAGGCAGCACAGACCGCGTAGTCGCCGGCTACTCACACTACACCAGCAACGGGGCCCACAGGAGGCCCACTCGCAACTCTCTGTCATGTTTACAAGATAAACACCAAGCTAGTTCATATATATTACAGCATCATATTTTTTTAACCAAATTCTGGTTTAAAAATCACAACTGAGAACATGTAAAATAAAACTGTTAGGCAAGATTTAACACATACCTAAAAAAAACATGTGTTATGCATGGCCTTTTTTTTTTTAATCCTCACCTGATGACATTTTTTCCATTGATTTTAGAGAGTAAAAGGGAGGGAGGAGGGGCAGAGGAAGAAACATTAACACAAGAGACGCTGATTGGCTGCCTCCCACACGTACCACGACCAGGGCTGGGGAACCCACAACCGAGGCACACGCCTCTGTATTGCCTTTTATAAGGCAAACGTGGTTTAAAAGAAATGAAATCCATATACAATCATAGGGGAACGCATAATAGAACAGATTTCACAGATATCACATTTAATATCATGTCCAAAAATGTCCACGACTTGGAGGCCTCTGTGGATCGAGACCCTGTCGCACTGCAGTGTCAGCAGGAGCGCTCTGCCCTGCTCTCAGAGTGGCCGAGTCCCAGGCAGGACACTAAGCCGTGAAGTGCTTCTTCCCAACAGCTTCAATGCACAAGCCCAGGACACAGCAGTTTCCCAGCCAGGCATGCTCACAGCACCCTGTGACAGAAAGGATTCAGCTACTAAAAACAGCAAAAAGGTAGAAAAAAAAATAACCAGGACTCAGTTAACTGGTTGAAACCAGAGACACTAAACCTCAGCAATACCCAAGATGTGAAGCAATAAAATTAACCCTCAATTCTGGGTGACTGACCAACATCAGCACTCTGTTTACTGGGCTTACTGTTAACATTTAATACTATTCTTTTGTTTGGGTAAAAAAAAAAAAAATTGGGAAAGAACGAGTGTTTTGGAATAAGCACTGTAACTTCAAAACATTCTGCCACCAGACCCACAGGACCCTTCCTTCCGGATCCAGAACCTGATTAGACAAAAGCTCCCGCCACACAAGGCCCCGAGGTCGGTCCCCGAGAGTGGAACTGCTCTAGTGTAATGGAGCTAGCAAAATACATATATTTGTTCTTAAGAAAAATTACAAAACTAACAAATCTTTTTTCTCCAGAATTACAAAAGATAAAATCTGAGTCAGTACTCTAATGTGATTACAGAGAAATACCAACGGAAGCTCAGAAAAGCGAAAAGCGCAGGCAGGCGGCCAGTCTGCCAGTCTCTGCCCCTCCCACAGCCCAAGGGCCTCCACCGGCTCTGAGGGCCACGCCCTCGGTCCCCAGAGGCCAACCCTAGCAAGAATCACCAAGATCCCCTTCGTCCGGGTAAAAGTTACGTTGTTTATTACCTATATACGACATGCGCTTCATTCTTCAGGATATTCTCTCAGGGATTACTAGACATTGGATCTTTTATTTTTTGATTGATTGACTGATTAATTGTAGAGAGGGGAAGGGAAAGAGAAACACTGATTTATTGTTGCTCCACTTTTTAAAGCATCCAGTGGCTGATTCTTGTATGTGCCCTGACAAGGGATTGAACCCAAAACCTTGGTGTATCTAGACGATGCTCCAACCAACTGAACTACCTGGCCAGGGTGACATTATTCTAAAGGTAAGGAAAGGTGTCAGGAAAAAATTCCTTGGAATTCTTTTGGAACTCCTAAAAGATATCTGGCAGTTTGATACTTTTATTCCTCCTCCCCCAACACAATTTTTAAAAACCCACAAACTGACAACTCCCATAAGAGTTACTTCAATTACTTACAATAAGGGAGGGCTTGTCAAGAATGGAGAGCTAGGTTTAGTGAAAGTCAGGGCCACGAATTAAGAGGTTGATAACGTCAAGTTCAAATTTGGACAAAGGTGTATCACACTCAGAAGTCCCCCACACTTACAAAGGTGTGCTTTCACGCTCCACACACAGCACGGCACGGGCCCCTTCGGTCTCACTGCTTGTGCAGACATGCCTCCCTGCACCTCCCACGAGCTGGGGGGAGCCCTTTCTCCAGGAGACTCTGTCCCTTTCAAGAAAACATTCTCCCATGCACTTATGTTTGTCAGATTATATTTAAAGAAATCTACCATTTAATGAAAATTCTACAAGATAATCAAGATCAAACTGGAAGAACCGTGCAGACAGGGCACACTCCGCTGGCCACAGCCTCAGCGCCGCCCATGTGCGCTCACTTGTCCCTGTAGTAGAGCAGGTAGTACTTCAGGGGGTCAGGCAGGGGCAGGCTCAGGACCTTCTCCCGCAGGAAGTTCACGGGGGGCTCTGGCTTCATCTCAGCCGGGTTCTGCTCCTCTTCTTCCCGCTGCTCCTCTCCTAAACCTTCACAGCTGTTGTCCTCAGACGGGTTGGAAATCCGACTGGCAAAGACCTCTTTGTCTAAGAAGACAATGGTTTCCATTCGACGGCGACGCACTCTCCTTCGCTTGAACCTGGGAGTGGCCTTCAGTCCGTCCCCATTTCTGCTCACTGCTTCCTGGTGAATGACCTTCTTAATGGCACCCCGGATGGCAATGCGAGCCAAGTCCTGGAGGCTCCGGACCGCCAGGGGGGCTGCAGCGCAAAGGACATGAGTCAGTGTCTGTGATGACAACACAGGCCTAACCACCTGGAAACTGCATGTGGACAAAGCAAAGAACATGAGCTCTTTTCAGGAAATACTTTAAACACCTAACTTGCACAGAGACGAAGGAAGGCACCACCTGCTGGTGGAGACCGGCAGGAGAAAGCCCGGCTGCTCTGCGTCTTCCCCAGCCCAGCCCAGCCCGGACGGCCCTCTGGCCCTCTGGCCCCTGAGTGTCTGCCCATGGGCTCTCTCATCCAGTGCCATCCAGCACTCGCCCACCTACTTTAATGTTTTCACTGTGATTTATAAACTGAATACTTTTCTGTTGTTGTTGTTAAAGTAGAGAAAAGTAGAACCACAACATTTTTAAGAACAAAAACTCTACAGCACAAGAAAAGGAAAACTTGGTCACTGAGGCTCTGTTCAATTCAGGCTCTGCGCACGAGGGGTCAAGTGCTTCAATACAGTAAATTCAAAACCAGCATCACTGTCCCCTCCAGTACCTGAGTTCTCCAAAAAATCGCCACCCACCTTCGGGGAACCTCGCAGAACTTCAGCAAATGCCCACAGAACCCAGGGATCCTGAAAGTTCCTGTGACCCCATTGTCAGCACCAACTCTCCTCTCTGCTCAACTGTCCTCTTCCTCCAGGAAGGGCGCTGGGGCTCACCCTGCCGCTAGCTGCTGCTCCTAAGGCAGTTGAAAGGAGTCTTTCACAGGCCACCAGACTTCCCACAGACAGCGCTGGCACGTGGGTCACGTGGGGAGGTAACCTGCTCGCGTGCTGGTGTCAGCCCGAACCTCTCCCTGGCTCCTCCTCCGCCCAGCCCGAATGCTGCTCCCCAAGGTTCTGACTTGACCCTTTCTCCTCTCTCCTGATCTGACATCTAGTCTGTGGCTTCAATTAAAAGAAACCAGCCAGCAGCTCCCAGGGCTATAACCCAGTCCTGATCACAAACCCGAACCTACAACTGTCTCTGGCATTCTTCCTCAGAGAGGCCCGTTGGCCTGCCCCAGCCCTTCCCTCTCAGGCCAGTGTTCACCATCCATCTTCATCTCTAGCCTGGGAAATCCCAATCGCCTCCTAAGTGGTTCCTGCCTGTGCTGTCCTTGGCCCATCCACTCTGACGGCTGACCCTGTCAGCACCTACAGGACCGCACTAGGCCCTGTTTCCATCAGTGTGACTATTGGTCTACAAAGATCAAGTTATAAACAAGTGGACTGCTGTTCCCTTCATGAGCCCTAAACAGCATTACATGATTATTTATCATCCAATATTCACTTTGAAACACGGACTCAAAACCCACATATCAGGGTGCCCTCTACCCGTCAGCCAGGCCCAACCAAGCCTCCTCGACCCCCGACTGGCCCCTCACCTCCAACACACTGCCGTGGGCAGCATCGGCTCAGTTACCCTCTGGGATTTTCACGGAACATGGACACAACTGCGCCCCCCGCCTGGCAGAGGGTGGTCCTGAGTGAGACACACCACCTCTTATCTGAACCCGCGGGAGCTCTGCACAGCCCGTGTGATAAACTGCAGGCTAACCTGCATCCCATCAGGGTCCCCTCTTGCCTCCTCTAAGCACCTGGGGACGTGCACATCACAGTCACGGCCTTGGATCCCTTCCTCCCTCTCTTCTCTCCGTAGGTAGCTCCTCTCAGCCTCAAGGACCAAGCACAAATACCCTCTCTCTCTACACACCTAGCCCTCTCAGTCCCTCTGCACATTCTATGGCTGCTCCTTACCCCAGTTCCTCACACTTCACTGACCATGTTGATGTCATGTGACCTGCACTTAGCAGAGACCAGGAAGAACATCACATTGGTGATTCCTCTCATACATTAAAGGATGATTCTGGAAGGAACTCACCAACAAGTATTAGTTATCTTTGGGTGTTGAAATTAAGGGTGATTTTTTTTCTTCCTATATATTATTTCATTTTCCAAATTTTCTAAATGATCAGAAAGCAGAGTGCATGCTGAATAGTTTTATTTTAAATAAAGACACTTGCAATCCTCCTTGCTGTGTAAATCTCTGTTGAAATTATAAAACATTTGGCTGAATGCTTAGCTCTTTGCTGGGTCTGCACCCTAACAGAGTGAGAGGCACAGGCCTGGCCAAGTAAGGCTCCACTGCAAACCTGGCCCTGCCCACCCGAGCCGGGTGGCGGACACGTGGCCCTGCAGCCACCCGGGAGCAGAGGGACCAGTGTCTGCAGGAGCCCCACAGCCAGAGGTGCCGGGACACACTCTCCACAGAGCGGGTTTAATTCCCCTTCTATGTGGCTCTTCTGCTTCCCAGGGCATCACCATCAGCAGTTCTCTGTAGACATAAAACAAGGCTAAAATCACGTACAATAAGCTGGAAATGGAGTATAATTATTTAAATGCTTAAAAATCACTTGGAAAAGTTTAAGGTTATAGTGAGTGGGAAATGCTCTTTAATATTAAAGGTTCCTTCTAATGAAATTCAAAATATCCAAATGATGGGCTAGGGTCTTTGTACTCACGTAACTGGACGAGTCTTGATTTCCCCGACTCTGAGCGGCGCGGCTGGACCAGAGGAGCAAAGGAAACAGCCAGGATCTTTTTGGTTTCCCATGCAGAAGGTCCTGTGCGCGTTATCTTAGTCAACTATCCCAGAGACAAAACAAGATTTAACTCCTGGTAGTTAGAATAAATATAATCATTCCTACACACCATCTAAAACCACACAGATACACGAATCATGAAACAGCCGAGCGCGATGTGACATGAACGGCGGATACATTTAGTCTGAACACAGCCAAGCGTCTCACCCTAACTCCTGTTGACAGGAAATGTCTATGACAGAGGAAGAAGTTAAAGGACAACAAGAGGACACAGTCCAGTAAGGAGTGTGGGGTTCTGATGAGACCACTTTCAATGCTGGGGGACGTGGGGGCTCTGAAGTGACAGTCATCAGACACACACAGTCTACACCGCACTCTGGCCGGCAGATCTCCTACAGCAAGTGGGGACTCACGCCCAACAGCTGCAATCACAGAGCACAGCTCCTTGCTGGGAGTCTAGTCTTCCTGTCCCCTTGGGAGATGCGCACTGAAGTGTCCAAGGAGCTTCCCAGTGATGCTGCCCAGGACCCCGGAGTCAGTGGCTAACTGCGTGCAGGTCTCACCACATTTTCCTGTGAATCACAATTCCAGGGGCAGCAGAACCGATTAGACAACACACCATCCTGTGTTCTGTGGGCCTGTTCTGCCACCACACACACCTGGGTCACAGGACTATTTCTGATCAGCTCTGTCCTGCTAAGATTATATACTCTCTAATCTAAAAATATCTAAACCAGCAAACCATCTAAAAACTAAGATTCTATGCCACAAATCTTAGAAATAAAAGAATTCAGTAGCCATGTACTCGATGAACATCAACAAGTTACTTGCATTCTTGTATACTAGCAAAGACATTCCTTTTTTAAAAAAAAATGTTTATTAAATTGATTGGGGTGACATTGGTCAACATGAACATATAGGTTTCAGGTGTGGGTTTCTATGATACAAGATCTGTATTGCACTTGTGTGCCCACCACCCAAAGGAAGACATTCTTAAAAGGAGAATTTCTAGTTATAATGAACATCAAATGTAATAAAAAAATGTGTGAGCCCTTAAAACTATAAATGCCTATTTCATGCTCTGTATGAGCAGAATATTAAAAATATGTCTCTAACCCTCAAATTAATCCAGCTGTAGCACAATTCTAATCAAAGGTCCTATATATTTCTACAAAACCATGAAGAGTCCTACAGTCATCTGTAAGGAAGGACCCACTCCGAATTCTGAGAATAAAGAGCAGAGACGAGGCCTGGTCCTGTCACCTGTGAAAACAGCAGGATCAACCCGGCAGGACGGCCTACTTGGCACGTCTCCAGTGGAATAAAATGGCAAAAAGCACACACCCCAAAAATCTTGAACTAGTTATAGACATCAGATTGTTGGTGATCATGGTGATGCCACATGTTGTGGATAAACATCACACTGGGCGGATGGGGACAGGCGTTCTGCCTGAGAGACAGGTAACACTGACACCACTGGCAGAGGGCCGACACCCACCACCATCTCCTGGAGGAAAGGACAGGAAGAAGAACACAGGAAAGAGCCCCACAGAGACATGCAACCCCACAGTCCAGGCTGCAGGGGGCTCTGTCAGACAAATGGTCTAAATGCTTCAACACTAAATGGCAAAGAAAAAGAAAGAATCTAAGGATGAATGCACTTAGGAGATACTCCGACCAGATTCAACACATAAATCTTACATGGACCTGCATTCACATAAACAACTCAAACTAACTTTGAGACAATCAGGAAAAATGGAATGCTAGCTGACATTTGAAGATATTAAGAAATTACTATTGCCCAGCAGGTGTGCTCAGTGACTGAGCGTTGACCCATGAACCCGGAGGTCACAGTTCAATTCCCTGTCAGGCCACATGCCCAGGTTGTGGGCTTGACTCTCCCTGGGAGAGGAGAGGGTGTGCGGGAAGTAGCCCATCTGATTCTTTCTATTAATGATGTTTCTATCCCTCTCACCCTCTCCCTGCCTCTCTCTGAAATCAATAAAAACATATTTTAAAAAAAGAAATTACTATTTTTTAGGTTGATGATGGTTTTAGGACTATGTTCGAAAAACAGAACCATTATCTTACCCAAATATATACTGAAATATTTATGAGTAATTGTTTTTTAATTTGGGTAACTCATTGAGTCTTTATGTAACAGTAAAATAACAGTGAGTCACAACACACAACCTCATGTCCAATCACAGTAACTGGATCATAAACTAGGCCCACACACCAGTGGCTGCCAGGCAAGGACTAAAAATGATGGTGTGAGCACTGATTGATTTGAAACTATATTCACGAACTCTTTTAAGTAACCCAGTGTAACTTCTCAAACATGTGCTGTCGCCTTTGTAAAAAGGACATCAAACTAGAAACAGGTACAAGGACCACACTCAGCCAACAGGAAGGAAATTGTGAGCAGTTGTCCCTGGTGTTCCTTCATTTCCTAAAATGAATGATTACTTATCAAACAAAATGAGTTAAATGCAAACATTTAACAATTACAGAAAAATTTTTTAAAAATGCACAATCTCATAATTTTTATCATTGTTTTTCCTAGTTCTTTGTGACAATGAATCATCCTTCCCAATGACCAATGCATGTCTATTTTTCCCACTGAAACACAGTACTGAAAACATACTAAAACATGCATGACCAAACAGCAGACTTGGGCAAGATGCCCACCAAGCAAGGGATTCCTGTGAACTATCACCATCACAGTGTCTCACAATGAGACTACCAGCTGGAATAGACTACTCTTTTATATAAGTAATTATAGTAACAGAACAAGCACCACAGCACAGCTGGGGGTGGGAGTGCACAGGGAGGCTCAGAGATGCTTATTCAACCCAAGACCTGTCCTTGCCTGCTATCTCATTTGTGACCATGGAGTTGTTACAAGGAAGAATATGTGTCAACTACCTGCAACAGACCTTGCCAAACAGTTACGTGTGCAAAGATGTCAGTTAGGAAGGGGTCTGACCTTCTCTTCCAGCGGCATGACCAGGATGCCCCCCACCTTGAGAAGACTCTTCATGTAGTCCTCGTGCTCCTTCTGCACGCCTGCCCCGCAGTACACCCGGTCATACTGAGAGCAGTCGGGAGAAAGCTCCAGGCAATTGCCAGGAACAAAGGAAGGTTCACAGAAGTCAAACCTGAAAGGAAGAAGTGTGTTCATTCCACACCTCCGTAACTTGTAACAGGGCTATAATAAATCTATGCCAACCACAGGTTAGACTTTCATTTCAGAACCTACACCATGTGACGCAGCTTACTGAGCTGGCATGGAAGCCAGACTTCAAAAAGAATTGTGCTATTAATAACTAAACCCTAGAAATTCCAAATAAAGTATCATGAAAGTGAACATTATAAGCATGATCCAAGCTTAAATCATCCAACCTCCAATCATCACTATCTTTGCCCTGCATTTATAATTATTTTATTCAAAGTCACTACACAACAGAAATGAGGGTAAGTAAAATACATTTGGTTTTTCTAAAAATTTTAATACCTAAAATAAGAATATTCATGCCTTGTTTAAAAATGGCAAGAACTAGTTACAAATACTATTCACTGTTTTAGAAACCATCAGTGATAAAACACCTCTATAAGAAACATGAAAACTGAGCAAAGTGAACATCCTATTTCTCTCTCTTATTGGTGAAAAACTACCTTTACCTAGGTAGCAGAGTGAACAAATCTAAAGCCCTTAAAACCCCAATATATATGTTTTAAAACTTTTTTATTTATTTTCAGAGATAAACATCGATTAGTTGTTCCACTTATTCATGCATTCATTGCTTGACTCTTGTCTGTGCCTTCACCAGAGATCGAGCCTGCCACCTGTAACCCTGGCATATCGGGAAGATGCTCTAACCAACTACCAACTGAGCTACCCGGCCAGGGTGCGTGAGAGAGAGAAAGAGAGAGAGAGAGATTAGTTTTTTGTGTTTTTTTTTATAGAGAGAGGAAGGAAGAGAGAAACATCAACGTGAGAGTGGAACATCCATTGGCTGCTTCCTGCACGCCCTCCACCAGGGATGGAGCCCACAACCCCAGCACCTGTGCCCTGACTAGGAATCGAACCAGCAACCCTATAGTGCGCAGGACGGCCCAATCAACTGAGCCACTCCAGCCGGAGCCCCAATATACTTTTAAACAATTAGACCACACATCCTGGTCCCCTGCCACACCACAGCCATGCCTGCTGGTCCAAGAACACTGGGGATGGATTTCCCCCCGTCTCATCAAGTTTACCTTACAACCCAGACCCTGACCGAGGGACAGGACTTGACCTTACTTGTCAAAGCTGTCGCTGGTCCTGATGAAGAAGTCTAGTTTCTGCTTTGCGTACTCAATCACGTCTGGATGAAGCTCCACACCATGGTTTACCCCAAAAGGACCTGCAAGGGTTCAGAGCCAGAAAACTTTCAGAACTGGAGCGACAACTCTTACTCTGCATTTCTCCTGACTTTGTGTGAGCAATTACAGAAATTCACAAGGTTTTCTAATCTTAACACATCACCTCGAGCTAATCTTTACATGCAAGGCAGGCTCTGCTCACATCACACTCACTCGTGGTTACTGACTCCATAGCTTTCCAAAGCCTGAACCTCCCTGCTCTCCAACTTCCAAAGAATTATTTAAAAATGTAAAAAAGCCAAGGTCTGAAACCAATAGTTCAAGGTCTTGCCAATAACTGAAGAAACATGTTTGCACATTGATACAGGACTGTTTTCCACAGAAGGTCCCACCAGACACTCAGAGGTGGGCACTAATAATCCTCACAAAACAGGTTTTAATCATCATTGAAGAAACTGCCATTCCAAGTCACAGTGAAACATTCTTTCTATCAGAGGGAACCGTGACAGACATCACGCCGTTCCTGCTGTCAGTGCTCCCTGCGTGGGAACCTTCCTCCAGGTGACATCTGGGTGACAACGATCGACACAAACAGCTGAGGTGAGTCTGTGTGGGAATCTGTTTCCATGCAGGTCAGAAACAGGCAGCACCATCTGTGCTGCTGGAGGGCACAGTGCTCCTCTCTGGAGGGTGTGGGTCCTGTGGGCGCCTCTGGGTGTGCTTGCAAGGAAGTGGAGGCACGTGTGCCAATTCTCCAGGCTCCACACTGCACGCTCTCCTTTCCTCCTCCCGACACCCCATGTGGATTCTCTCACAACTGACATCTTTCTTCTCCAGAGTCACTGTCAACCTCCGGACGGGACAGAGTGGCCTCCTCCATCCTGTGAGGCTGCCCAGGACCTGCTCCCTGCTCTGCGTTGATACATTTTATTTTTCCAGAAAAGCTTCTGCCCATGATAGTTGTGAAGATGCCTTTCCCCTCCCCCGCCCTCATTTTACACAAGATAGGAATTAAATGAATCCTCAGTTATCGGATATGTTACTAAATGGCTTCAAGTAAGTTAGCTTGTGAAATCCCTCTCATCCTGGAATTTATCTAAAAATAACATTACAGGCATTAATTCTTCCAGTGTTCAAATCACAAAACAAACAAAAACTGTTTGAGAGAACTTTGAATCCCAGGGGACTTTGAAGTTAATTACTCTGTTTAGAGCAAGTGGCAGGGCATGCTGGGTGAGTTCGAGTCAAGAAACCAGGGAAGATCCAGACTGGCGCCACTGTCCAGGGCAGGGGTGGGCAAACTTTATGACTCGAGGGCCACAATGGGTTCTTAAACTGGACCGGAGGGCCGGAACAAAAGCATGGATGGAGTGTTTGTGTGAACTAATATAAATTCAAAGTAAACATCATTACAGAAAAGGGTACGGTCTTTTTTTTTTTTTTTTTAGTTTTATTCATTTCAAACGGGCCGGATCCGGCCAGCGGGCCGTAGTTTGCCCACAGCTGGTCCAGGGGCTCCACTGCTGGGGAGAAAGGTGTGCTGACCCCTGCTGGAGGCACACGTGGCAGGGGACAGGGACCGGGAGCCAGCCCACCAGCCCACCCAGTGACTATTGGTAAATGATACCAGATAACACTGGGAAGGCCACGGCAATTAGACAGACCCCTTCAAAGGACACTGCCAGCAGTTCTTTGGTCCTGCAAACTCCCCCAATTACCTAAAATGAGCCCCACCATGGAGCTGAGGTAGCCGGTGCCACTGCCCAGGTTCAGGAACGAGAGCCCCGGCTGCAGGTCCAGGGCTTCCATCACCTCTGAGTAGATGCATGGAGCCGACAGGTGGATGTTTCCATGCTTCCATGCTAAGTCTTTATAAGCATTTTCTTTAAACTCTTCAAGATAATAATCTGCGCGGTCAATCGCTCTGAAAGCCTGCTCCACCAGTTCGGTCCGGATGTACTGTGCTTCCTTCAAATTGTCTATCAGCTCATCATTGTCCTCACCAGCACTCACCGCACCTCCCATCTTTGAGATCACACTCGGGCAACACTGCAATGAAAAATTTTTAAAGAGCCATTTACATTAAAGGTAAGAGCAGAACAATGAAAGTACTAAACACATACCAATTTCAAATTCTGAATTCTGAAATACAGATGGAATATATTTTGTCTACTCCTGCCTGCCCCATAGCAAGGATGCCAGCTTCAGAAGGAAATAAACTCAGTGGTACCAATCCAGAAGGAAGTCTGTAACTTATAGTATCAACTGAATTAAATCTTTTTAATTTGAACTTGAGATACCTATGACATGTTTAACTTTAAACCTTAATTAAACTGTGAATCCCATATTGTACTTTCATCAACAATCCACAAAGTCAAAATTTTAGGATTAATTCTATCTTGAATACAGATCTGCCTTAAAGGGATATACCCACCCATGGCAAAATCACTGAATGTAATACCACAGGAGGGCAGACAGTCTAAAAACTCATTCTAATAGCAACTGTTCTTTGAATATTTCAAGTGCTGCAGATCTTTTTTTGTAAACCTTTAATGCAAAAAAAAAAGGCACTTAAATTCAGGTAAACAACAAGTACTAAAACTTATTGGTCATTTGAAATCCTACTGTGCATGGTGTCCTACATGCTATCAGGCAACTCTGCACCCCTCACACACACAGATGCCCCGTCCGTACACAGTTCAGTTGAAAACATCCACAAAATTCTCTTCCCCAACAGAACACATTGTAACAAACACAAAATCTAGTTTCCAGGTAGGAGGAGCTGCCACTCCAACCCCTGCTCTGAAGTCTAGCTCTGCCGTCCTTCAGCTCTTTCACAGTATAAGCTACACCTTCCCACCCGCCTTCAAGAAAACCAAGAAAGCATGGCCGGCTGCTCAGTGGTTAGAGCATTGGCCTGAGGACTGAAGGGTTCGGGTTCGATTCTGGTCAAGAGAGCACGTACCTTCCGTTGCAGGCTTGATCGCTCGCCCTGGCTGGGATGTGTGGGAGGCAACCAATGGATGTGTCTCTCTCACACTGAGGTTTCTCTCTCCCTCCCTCTCTTCTACTCTCTCTAAAAATCAAGGGGAAAACATCCTTGGGTGAGGACTAACAACAACAAGAATACCAAGTAACACCCTCTGGCTCAACTAATAGCCGAATGTGCCTTCATCGAATCACCAGGGAAAAGGCTCTGGAAGGTCTTACTCTTCAAAAAGCTAAAAAAGATATCTTTTCAAATTTTATACTTCGTCCATGTAACTTTTTCCGAATCAGGCCAACTCCTATAACAACATATTATAATTTCGTTATTACAAAATGTATACTTGCTTTGCCCTCACAATCCTCTGGCTTTCTAACAGAAAGAGAATCCTAAGGAGAGACTGGGCGGAGAGATTCCACACCCACTTCCACTCACACAAAGGAAGCGGTGATGGGAGAGGGTCACCCAGGAAAGAAAATACACCAGCACATGGACGAATCGCCATCTTCTGACAAGAACACAAACGTGTGAGAGCCTGGGCTCGATACACACGCTTCCATGTCACCGCCGGGACGGCTCCTCTCCTTCATTGGGGTTCAGAGCTGAAGAGGAGGCTGTACACAGCGCTGGGGCCAGCGTTTCCCTCCACCCCGCTCTGCTTCAGAGCCCTGGTGAAGTGTGGGTCCATGGCGAGTTTGTGGGATACTGTGCTAATGAGGTCGAATTTAATCTTAGATAAGCCACTTAGTTTTGAGGTTCAAGTCTACACCCCTAGTCTAGGACAATCATCTTAAAATGTGGGTCACTGGTTAAGTGGAGCTCTGTGTGGCTGCTTCGGGGTTTAGGTAAAAGCCTAGAACCACACACACCCCACCATGGGTCTGAGCCTACCCATGACGTCGACACCATCATTCCATCCCACAAGGCAAACACAGACTATATATCGGTAGGTTTTATTTTGTACTAAGTACTATCACTTATCTCCAACTTTGCCTCACTGAGAATTTATTCCATATGCTAAAGCTACTTTTTTTATTTGGTTGGTTGGTTAATCCTCACCCAAGGAAATTTTCCCCATTACTTTTTTTGGGGGGAGAGGGGGGATGAAAAAGAGAAACATCAATGTCGTGTGCACCCCGACCAGGGCCAGGGACCAGACATGGAAGCCGAGACCCCCTCGGTGCTCTGGCCGACACTCTAACCATTGAGCACACCAGCCAGGGCGCAAAAGTTAGTTTTTTAGTAAATACAGCTTCAACCTGCTGTATTTACTCAGGCACCACCTGCCAGTCACGACCTCATTTTGGCTTCACAACTTGTAAGAGGCTTGGAATTCAAACCCAAGACTGTCTGGTCAAAAGCCTGTTTTTTACCCACAACAAATGCAGCTTTTAACAATTCTCAAAGGGGCAACATCCTTTAATACATAACATGTGGGGAATCTTTGTCCAAAATGACAGACTAAGTAACTCTGGGGTAACCCTACCCCCTGCCACTGGTGAGATGCATGCGCCCATCTGCAGGGTCTGAATATTGATTAACTTTGCAGGAACCTAAGGCTCCCTTCCCACTGGACACCATCACGGCTTATTGCTGACCCCGATGCGATCAGTCATCAAGCCTCCAAACCTGGATCTCCCGTCCGTTCATTCAAACCCGCCTCGTCAGAGGGACGCTGTCCTTTCTCGGACGCCGCGCTGGATGGTCCTTCGCAGCCCCCGGCCTAACGCACCTCCCTCTCGGGCCGCTCCCCCAACCCGCGCGGCAGGGGCTCTCCTGATGGATGCGCGGGGCGCAGGCATGAAGCCGCGAACGTGGGGCCACCGTCCATCCTCGTGTTTGTCGACTCTACGTGGGGGCCATGTCCCACCGTGAACATCACTCAGGAAAAATGTGGGCAAGGTCATCCCGGCGGACCAGGAGCGGGGAAGGGCCCGCCCGCACCTACTGCCCGAGGAACGGAAGCAGCGCCGCCGGCTGCCGAGCGCGCGCTCCTGGGCCCGAGGAGGGCGGACCCGGCACCGAGTGCTGGCCGAGTCCCAGCCGCCGGACCCCGCCGCCCAGGGCCACACCGAGTGTGCGGCTCCCCAGGCTCGGCCACGAGTTCTCAGCGGCCCGTGGGGACCGGACTGCACTAATCCCCGAAGGACAGACTGACACCGGGACGCCCGCTTCCACCTGCCGCTCCCTCGGCGAGAAGGTCGGGGGCGACGGCGCCACCCAGCGAACAAGGGCCGCCTCCGTCCGCTTTGCCCCCCCTGGGCCTCTCCGGCGGAAGGCCTCCGTCTTCTAACCCGCAGAGACGCCTGACCTGCCCGACCCCCAACTCGAACGCTTCCCCCGTAACTTAGGGGCAGCTGCGACCAAGGCTGTGACGACGGGCTGGGGGGGAGGGGGCGTGGGGGCGGGGAGACCCCGGGGCCGGCCGGGCGGACCAGGGAGGGAACATGTGGACCGTCGGGAAGGGCCCAGGGCAGCGACGGCAGCGGCTCTACCTCCGGGCCCGGCCGGCCCGCGACAACTAGCGGCTCCTCGGGCGCCGCTCGCCCGTCCGCGGCCCGTCTGCGGC